>NC_046374.1:8672727-8972727 GCF_011125445.2 Fundulus heteroclitus
GAGAGAATTTGCAACTTGATTTTGACTGGTCCACTTCCTTTTGTTATCTGCCACATGTTTTTTATTATTATTTAATTCACTCCACCTGCCTAGAACATGGATGCAGAGTATACACTGTCCATAGCACAGCAGCAGACAGGATAAATATTCATGAATAAATCAGTAAGCCAAGATGCCCAAGCCTGCAGTGAAGGAATAAAAAATTAACACATTTCGAAAACGTTTTTGAATCCACCCTCAAACTGTTATCATCTGATATTTTGACAAACAAAGTGGACAGACGTCATAAGAAGTCGTAAAATTGCAGTGTCTCCTGGGAAATAAAAGCACATTTTCTTTAAGTTTATTTAGTGATTTTAACATTTGAAAAACCAAGGATTTCTATACACGTACATTTGGGATAACTATAAATGAGGTGATTTGGGATTTGTGTTTTGTATTTAAATATAAGCAATCAAAAAATAAATTTGTCTTTTTAGGTTTATTTTCTGGAGTCATGGCTTCTGACCCAAGTTACATCATTCGCTAGCTTAATCATTCGCTACCTTTTACCAGTAGAGCGACTGTGGCTCACTGTTGGTGAGAACGTTGAGGGGTTTTATATCATTTCCCTCCTCTCTCACATGTCTGTTGGGCTCCTGGGCAAGTCACAGCTGCCTACTGTTTTATAGATTTATGAATATATGTGACTGGGCGAAAGCAGCTCTAGTGTAAACATATACATCTAAATGCATTCCATTTACTATTTATCTATAAACCATCCCACTTAATTCAAGGCTAAAACTAAAACAATATATTTTGTCAGCAACTGATATACTATATCATTCCCTTTGTAGCCTATTTTACTGATGTGCCTTAATAATAGGTGCTTTCTAGTCCCATTTGTGCTTGATAGCAAACCGTAAAGCCATTTGGGTGACTTGTAAAAAGGTAGTAAATCATTATGAATCCATCTATAAGGTATAACTGTTTATGACTTGCTTTAAAGGCAGAGGTCTGTCTCTGAGTCCACATGTAGTCACTGTGGGAACAATTATAGCAAAAGAAAGGAACGGGAGAAGAGAAATAGGATGCAAATGGTGCAGGGAAGGAAATTAGGATATAGGCAGTCTGGGGAATGGATGAATTGTATAATTAAAAAAGTACCCACTGCATATTGATTGGCTGGGTTCTGCCAGAGTGTCCTGAGAGTGCAGCTGTCCCGAGGCAAAGTGACAGACAGAAAGGGCAAGGGGCAGGGATAATGAGCTGCTTCAAATGGAATCTGCAGTTTGTTTAACACACTTTAAATCACTTTTATGCAGATGTGCAGGAGCATTAAGTCGCACATATTTATTTCCCCTCTAATGCGCAAATGATGCAGATGCAGGTAGGGGCATACAGCTACAAGAAATAATAAAGCAGATGCATGTAGACTTGTGCAAACCATGAGGAATTTTAACAGACTCAACAGGACACTAAGGATGTGCTTAACGACAACAAGCTATTCTATCAAAAATAGTATGGACTTTGTATTTCTTTGTTTCATCAATGTTTATAGTGGAAACTGTGAAGGAAGCCAAAAAAATAAATAAAAACCTGAAATGTTTTCTCTTGGAGCAGGAAAGTGGAAAGAAAAATAGCAGCCTTTTTCCTCAACAAAGTAAATTTGGTTTTCAATCCCCTAAGAAAGTTTGACTGATAGCTCCAATATCTTTAAGTTTGGGGTTTCCAGAGAACAGAGATTACGACAACAAAGAACATTACAATAACAAAGGCAGTGAAGCAGTTTGCTGATTTAATGTGTTGCATTAGCAATGTAATGTGTTGCATTAGCAATATAATGTGTTGCATTAGCAACAATTAGCAGTAGTGGCTTTTTGGGAGTTCATATTAATTTTTAACACTGGCCTGCTGAACCTTTACCCAGAAAAGATTAGGTATTAGGTATTGCTTAAAATGTTCAGTTCAGCCATAGCTTTGCTTAATGCCAACTAATGCATTGACTAATGCAGCTTTCACCACAAGTTTACATTGCCAAAGATTTCATTTCCATTTCCATTCAAATATGTTGTCAATCAACATCTGTGTGTGTGTATTCATGTGAGGTCAATGTCCAACGCCAAATCTCCTTTAGATCTTTGCTCAAATGCTGAAACAGATAAAGAAAGACTTCGTCTAAAACATGCTTTGTTAGTAAACAAAGTGCTGGAGCCCACAGACATATAAGCAATGTTATAATGACAAAGGCAATAATAAATGATTGCCTTCATTATGAACAAAGGCAACCACAAATACATGTTCATTCTCACTTGTGAAAGGTACTACTGTACAAGTAGATCTGGTTTGTACTGGGAAGGTTGGCACAATTCCACGCAGAACATGAGTGATGCATCTTCTCCAAATCGCTCCACTCTGCCACATCCAATATGGCAGTAGGGGTGACGTGCCATTCAGAGTTCAACAAGGTGTCTGCGTATAAATGTCTGTGATGGAGCCTAGTAGGTCAGCAAGACCCAGAATGAGGTTAAGTAACCCCAGCCTTGTAGATCAGTTTGGTCTTTGACCACACTGAGCCGTCACTTAACAACGAGGCATTGCTGGACGGTTGTCTGGCTCTTATAGTAACTGCATCAAGTGTCAGCATCTAGCTTTCTGATGGTTGTGCAGTACTGTCTGCAAATGGCACACCAAATGTTTATGTCTGCTCATCTCGCCTGGTGCAAAGTTCTTTTCAGGCTTAAAAAGGACAACTAAACACCATCAGGATGAACGCCTGGCACACTGTTTTATTTGAAGATGAATATATGGCTTTTTGTATAGTCAAAATATGTGACTAGTCCCCTTTAAGGTATTGACTTGAGTGTTGGCCAAAAGACTGTTTTGGCTTGCTGTTGTTTTTTTGTTTTTTTTTGTGTTTACTTTATCAGCATATGCTCTCTGTCCATTGTTCAATGGAGAAAAGAAAAAGCTGAGCAGGGAATGAGGGATGGAAAGCGGTTTGGTAGTGCGCCGTTGAGGAAGGCCAATCAAAGGAGAAAACAACCACCAACCAGAAGCAAAGAGACGAGACATTAAAATGCATGGGTGCCCTTGCCAGGTCATACAAGGCTTGCAGTACACCAGCATCAAATCTCATCAAATAGTTAGTGGTAGGTATACAGCAAGCAGGGCTTCTTAGCGCTGTATCCAATTGCCCTGACCATGGAGGTGTGTGTGTGTGTGTGTCTGTGTGTGTGTGTGTCTGTGTGTGTGTGAGACAGAGAGAGAGAGAGAGAGAGAACGTATGGTTGGGCTGACCTTCAAGTAGGCACCTTAAAGTCCTTGTTTTTGCTGCTGCCTCCTTTTAGCAAGTAATAATTATTTACAGAGTTCAGCTCTCACCTAGACTCCCCCCCCCCACACCCCCCAAGGATTTCTGACTCCATTTTATTCCCCTTTTCCTGTCATGTACTCCACCTATGCAGAATTCTGAAGCAGCTCATACAGGGTCCTCAGCTGTCAACACAAATACCCAGCCACTGAGGCAAGTACAATTGCAGATTTAAAAGTACATCTATTTCTCTTGGTCCACATAGAGAAAAGGATGCAATGCAAAGCAGGCAGAAAAAGGAGGCGGTATAAATGTCAAGATGATTGCCAATGAGCGGCCCTCAGTCAGGACAGCTCTCCAAGAGCTGCATTTTAAAAAGGAATTTATTTAGGATAGTGAATAAGTCTCCACACTAAAAAAAAATCTTGGCTGCTTCTCGAAGGTTATTAAATGACACATGGACAACCTGCTGTTTAAATCTAATGATGTAAAGCTGACGCAAGCAGGTAAAGCAATGTTAAACCGAAAAGGAGAAACCAGGCCAAAGCAGTTCAGACTTGTGGAATGGAAGGAATGTGGTACATGGTTTTATATTTTATAAATAATAATAGTAAGGATACAGTTTGACACAAGCCATGGAGCTTATGTATGTGCTCCCCCCATTAGAAAAATGAAAAATTGAGTTATTTTGCATGGAATGGGTCAAATAAATCCTCTAGATGTGGAAAGATGGTGAAGCCATATAAATTAATTTCACTAGTTTGTAAAAATTCAAATGACAAAGCACGTCATTATGCTTTCTATTGACTATTGTAAAGTGCCTTGAGCTGACACGTGTCACGCTTATGTAATTAATCGGCACTATATAAATAAAATTGAATTATTTTTCTTCCTTTTCACATTTTTACAGGACTTTAGCCCTTCTACATCAAATCGCAATTACATAAATCAAAGTTTGTGATTGCAACGTGTCAAATGGAACGCGTGAACACGGCTGCAAGGTGCTTTACCTAAACAGTTATTAAGTAGGTAGCTATCCGCAACGTGCTCTTGCCCTTTCACAGGGGTACCCAAGCAGCCGTGAAGCTGGAGACAAGTTCAGCTGAGCACAAATACCAGAGCAGGAGGCAGGGGAAATAAACAGGCTGAAATGTCTCCCTCCTCTCTGCCATTTTCCTCTTTGATGATTGATGGTGGACATTGTTCAGTGGCTTTTAGTCACAGGCTTGTAATTGCTTTTTGATATTGTTACAAATGAGAAATTACTCCATCCCATTACCAGGGCAGACGATAAACAATAGAGAGGCCACAGAAGAGGAGGACGATAAGGTGGTGTTTACAAAGGAAACGCACCAACATTTACATTTCATTTATTTTGGAGTGATTTACTCCAAGGATCAGGGACAACCGGGTCTTTGGACAGCCAGAAACCTGTGGAAGTCCATTTGTAAAGGATTTGACTGGTGCGTAGTCTTACCTGGTTCTGAATGTGATTAATTCTGAGGATCTAATGAGATTCCTGTAAACGCACTCAGAAGTCAGATCATGTCCCAGTGTAGCCGGGAAAAGAAGAGAAAAGAGATGCCGGAAAACAGGAGGGTTTTCAGTCCACTTTATCACATTTGATGGTCTGGTGCTGGACAAATAAAAAACCCAGTCTTTCTAGTCTCCATTTAAACCGCCCCAAGGAGTCAAACTGATGGGCCTTGTCTCGTCTTGTGTCAGACCTTGTGTAAGCAGAGTCCTGGAAATTCACTCACACCTGCTGCCTGTTCGCTGGCATGACTCCGACCGCTCCCTCATCCCACTGTGCAAGACCAGGGAGAAAGGAGAACTAATCACTTATCTTTCACTCGTCAACATTGGCAGCGCTGATGGCTTGCTGAAAGAAAAAAAACGGCCACCAGTGTGGATTGTGTGCGGCCTGGAGGCGGATTTTTGCCAATAATATTTAAAGTGAAGGTTCCTGGAGGCCAGTAAAAATCTCGGCATACTTAGTGCTTATCTAATTGAATTCAAAAGGACAAAAATAGGAATGAGAAATATACATAATAACTTTTTTGACCGTTTGGCTAGATGACCTTCCGGTTATGTCATTATTATGACTGTCTACGGTTTATTAGTATTGTGGTTGTCTATGTAAAAGCCTTTTCTCCTCTTTTCTTTCTTTGGTTCGGACATGCAGGGGGCCTTCTTCATGTAGTCACGTTTCTTTATCCTTTACTTAAAGAGTCATGAAGAGTGTACTAACTCTAATTACATAGCCTCAAAAGAGTCCTGTATTGTTATTTTCGGTCACTACCTCCCCGAGTCGGGAGTGGGTGAGCAAAGTTATCTGGATGCCGTTTTGTGCTGCAAAGTTAAGGGTCAAATTTTGTCACAAAGTTTCAAACCCCTTCTGATCTTCTGTCTGCAGTAACTCCGATGTGAAGGCAGTCGTGTTTAAGATGAGGATTAGGTACTCACTTTCACAAACTGATTCCAGGTTATTGTCCAAGTGCAGAGTCCACATCTCCTGCTTTTATACGTCCTAAAGAGATTTCACAAAGAGATTGTTCAGTCTTTTCATCATGTTCACTGAGAGAATCTGCCATCAGGCAACTTCTTTTGTTACTTCAACGGAGTCTTTTTTGCATCATCTGTTTCACTTGCGGCGAAGCTGTCCAATAGTTTATCCTTTGTCCATGTATTACCATATCATTTCAGAACTGCAGGGCAGAGACGTAGGATTGTGTTTCATTTACGACTTTGACTTGCCACTACGCTTGGATGAAAGTTGCTTTATATTTGAAGACTCCAATTCACCCGAGACTCCACTTTGGTTGCCAAAGCATGCTAAGTCCTGGCTTACAACAACCCCACTGCCCCTTTACGTAACCTAGAGAGAGGCAATGTTTGCAGACGGGTTCTTCAATTTCAAGATTGAGTTTAATTCTTTGCTTGTGATACATTCATCCTGGTTGCTTGTCACGCAAGGAGGCAAACAGTCAGAGGCACCAGCCATAACAACTCGGCTTCATGTGAGAACTATCAGATAATAACATGGTCAGAACATACTTCAATGCTAATTACAAGAATGCAGAAATGTCAGCAGCACAATCCTTGTTGGCACAGTAATAGATCAGGGCTTGTCACCTGAGCGTTGGAAAATGGATCACCCACACACATAGACACGTTTTTATTTTATTTTAATTCTCCTTTTCCGTCGCTTTGAGCAAAAATGTTAAATCACAGTCCAGTTGCTAGGACTTTGGATGAACTAGTGAGTGAAGAGTGCTTCTTAAATTGTTAAAATGTAAATGTTAGACAGCATGCAAAACGTGTGTCTTAAAACACGTCAGATAACATAATTGGTAGTGTTGACAATAATGGGACTTGAAATGATTGAGCAAAGGGAAAAATAAAAACATCACCTTTATTGGAAAGGTTGCCACTTTTGCTGTGACACATATACATCAACCTTTATACTATGAATAATTAAACTACATTTATCTTACTTGAATTTGTGCAACAACAGCCTGGTGAAAAGATGCTTGTTTGCTCATAGAAAAAAAACAAGCCAGTTCTCAGAGGGGCAACAATCCCTGCGGAGAAAGTCCCAGTCTTAGTGATGGAGACGAGATCGCGTGCAATGAGTTACTCCCTCGGTGTTTTAGGCTTCCCATATGATTCCCACTATATGCCACGGACATGGAAAAACAACAACCCTAATTGACAGGAACAAGACACATGATGCAGATGGAAAACTAAAAGTTGGTGTTGGAGCTCTGAAGCTCTGATTTGGAGTTTTTATTTTTCTTTCTTTTTTTTATTTTTGAAGTTAGCATGATGAGGGCTGAATAAAGACGGAATCCATATATCTATCAGACAGGTGAGAGAGGGATATAAAAATGGAAGTTGTGAATTGGATTAGCTTGCCTATAGAAAAGTCACAACACTGATCAGTGTGGTCAGCACTGAAATCATAATTTTTCATAAAATCATTTTATTTTTTTTTTATTTCCCTCAAAATAACTGATAAGGCATTCATTCAAATGTAGAACAATATATACAAAATTAACCTAAATGAAATCCCCAATTTAGTTTTTTTCTCACATGTTCTGGGAGCAAAAAACCCATACTAAACTGGAATTTCACTTAAAAACAAAAATATATGTCTGAACAAATTTTCGATTGACAAAATAAATAAATCATAAACAATACATTCAAATAGAACAACAATACTGACAGGGAGCAGGACCGAGTTATATTATAGCTTATATTTTTGTGCAGCTACTGAAAGATTCTCTATATGTATTTATATTTTAGCTGCACAGCAATTTTCTATACCACTTACTAATAGATCAGTTCAATTCAAATTTCAGGTAGTTTAATAAATTACTGTGGTGGTGCAGATGCCCCCCGATTAGCAAATCATGCACATCATGTGTCTTTGATGTTCATCTGCGTTTTATAATCCACAACATTCCTGCTCAAATTAAGTCACTCTACATTTTATTTTCTAACACAGCAACTGTCACTGTGGGTGTTGGTCATTTTCAAATCTGTTCCATTTTGCTAAATGATGCCATCTATCATAAGACGTGTTTCATACTGATCAGGAGGCTATTTCTTTTACCTGTTTTTTTTTTCTGCCGTAACTTTTCCTAACAAAACTGCACAAAGCACGTAGATTTAGCCAGGAAAAGAGCTGGAAAGGCGCATCAGTCTGGAGACTTTATAATATACTTGCAAAGCAAAATACTCCAAAACAATGATGTTAAATTCTGTTCTTCTTTGACAATTAAGTGAAATTATTTGGAGGCGAAACTAAAACTGGAAAAAAAAAGTTCACTAAATTGCACAGCAGAGCACTGAGGTTTATAAGAGTTTATTATTAGGTAATAAAGTTTTTCAGATGTTCTCTTCCTTTCCAAATTATTAAGAAAGGCACATTTAGCTAATGAAGATACAACATGTTGTCTGTTTTTTGCAAAGTAGCTTACCCTCATTCAGATTGGATCTGTAAACATCCATTTTCTTGCCACATATCCTCAGTTGGATTCAGGTCAGATTCTGATTGGACCATTCTAACATATGCTTTGATGTATAGCTCTCAATGCCTGTTTAGGGTAGCCGTCCTTCTGGAAGCTGCACCTCTTGCTCAGTCTTTCGCAGCCTCTAACAGCTTTTCTTCCAGGATTGGCTTGTAGTTAGCACCATCCATCTTTCCATCAACTCTGCCCAGCTCCCCTGTTCCTGTTAAAAGAAACAGAATAGCATTTGTTTCACAGCGAGGATGGTGTGTTCAGGGTGATGCTTAGCGTTTGTTTTTCACCACCCATAGTGTTTTGGGTGTGGACCAAATATAAAAAAAAAAACACTTTTTTCCCCTTTATTCCAGCAGAACAGTCTTCCACCTTTTTGCTGTGCCCCCTGCTTGGCTTTAGGACTTTATGTGCTTTTATTCAACAATGGCTTTCTCCTTGTAGCTATTCCAAGAAGACGAGAATTGAGGAGTAAACAATTAATAGCAGCTACCTGCACTGTGGCTCTCTGCACTCCTTCAGAGTTATCATAGGCACTTTGGCTGCTTCTTTAATTTAATGCTTTCCTTGCCTGCCCTGTCATAGGGGGACAGTCATGCCTTGGTGGGTTTGCAGTTATGCTATAATCTGAACATTGTTAGCTGATTGAATTGAGCAGTGCTGAGTATGATGTTTGAAGTTTGGAATAAACCTGACCTTGCTTTGTACTTCACCACATTTTTAACCCACACACTGCAAAAAGGGAACTAAAAATAAGTACAAAATTTCTTGAAATTAGTATATTTTTCCTTGATTTGAGCAGGTAAATAAGACTATTTGCCTATTGAATGAGATTTCTGCACTTAAAACAGGAACAATTCATCTCTAGAATAACATAATTAGACATCTTGCACATGAAATAAGATGATGGAGATGAATTGTTCCTATTTTAAGTGCAAAAATCTTATTCCATTGGCAAATAGTCTTATTTACCTGCTCTGATCAAGGAAAATTACAATGATTTCAAGAAAATTTCACTTACTTTTAGTTCTGTTTTTTTCAGTGCACCTGTCTGCCGTGATCCCTGACCTTCATAATGCTGTTTTTATAATAAATAAATAAATAACACCTCTAAGGCTTTCACAGAACTGTTCAGGACTGCACTTGTCAGCTATTTCTTGGTACATCACAGGTTCTCAGTAAATTACATGAAAGTCTGACATTATGATGTGGCACAAAGGGAAAGTTCAATCGGTTAGGGTACTTTTGCACAGCATTGTAAAAGATGTATGCTTGGTAGACCTTAAAGACATCTGCAGGTGTCGGCTTGAGAAACGCAACAAATTCATGTCTTCAATATATATTCTGCCAAAGCGGAAAAGGTTTCTGAATGTTTTATGCTTTTTGCTGTGACTACTTGTGAATTTGTTCCCAGTTTTTGATCAAATCATCAACTGAATTTGATTTTCTTCAAAATGTGTTTTACTTTTCATTTATTTTATTAACAGTGCTTACTTTGTTTTACAAAGCCTTACCTTATCCTCATCAGTCCCATATTCTGCCCCAACCCTTCCCTGAATCTTGATTTGAACCATTAGTGTTTGTTCACTTTCTACCTCACTCAGACACTTTAAATTGCAGTTTCGGTCCCCATGTAGATTGGTGGAGAAATGCGCACACACCCGTCAGTAACTAATGGATGAACGGTCCAGTTCATACATTTTATAAAGTGTTTTAATAACTGATTATTCCATCACTCAAGAGCACCAGGGAAGCTCAAAGAGAACGGTGAGAGAGAGGTATTCAGGTGGGAACTTGTTGGCAAAAGAGGACAGATTAAATATAGCTTCTTACTGCAAAAAGCTGCGGCTGTGAAAAGTCAATTTGCTGCTGAGGAATATACATTGACGTATCGGCCTAATGCATATTTGGACTTACCCAATATGATCTGCTGATTTGTTTAGCAAAAAAACCTTGTAAAATGTAAGATTTTTCAGAAAAATTTAAAGGTATTCAGCCCCTTTTCACTTGGCATTGTAAAAAATTGAAGTTCACCATTCTGCTCTTTTACTCTCTCAAAGACGAAAGGTAAAGGTACTTTACACCAGGTTTTACTGTGTGTACTCCATGTTGAAGTTAATACATACAGTATATGAATTCCAGTGGTTGATTAGGCAAATAGTCTTGCACCATTAAAACATATCAATACAATTCAAATTACCAACTGACAGGTGAAAGAGAACCACTGCTGGTTTTGTTATAAAATCATTTTCCCACAGGAAGAGACGGGATGTTGACATTCCCTGAATGTAAATTTGACATCTGCTACCCATCTCAGTGTGTTTCTCGACCTGCCACAGTCCCCAACTGCATAGGTTTCCTCCACTTACAGCCACTTATTGTTTGAAGGCAAACATTTCAAGAACTGTCTGACCAAACTTTATTACGTTAACACATGTGTAGGTATGTTTTGTGTGTGTGTGTGTGTGTGTGTGTGTGTGTGTGTGTGTGTGTGTGTGTGTGTGTGTGTGTGTGTGTATATTGACACCTACTAGAATTCATAAATATTTAAGGTAATTTCTTTATTCAAATTGGGCTATTACAGGAAAGTCGCGCAGCAGTGAAGCCACATGTAGCTCATAGCTACCGGCAATGCTTCCAAAAACTGAAGACTGGCAAGACATGTGAAAGACGGGTCAGTGTTTGTCTAGACTAGTTACCAAAGAAGTCCAGGATATATAGCTCTGGGAAGACTGGACTTTTAAATAATTTGGAGATTAGATCAGCGTCACAAAGCTGATCTCAGACAGAAGACTTGTTGATAGCTAACATCTACAGTACTTCACTAATAATAAGCCTGACTCTACAGCCAGTTAGTGGCCTCTTAACCCCCCCCCCCCCCCCAGTGCTTTAGGATATAAAATTTAAGCTTGCCTACCACTGTATGTACCTCTGCATTCATCCCTGGACAGTCAGCTCCCTGCTGTCTCGTCAAGCTTGTTGTGTTCCTGGCAGTGTTTACTGCCGTTTCACATGTTGTGTAACATGTTCCCATGTGTCCGCTCTTTTATTCCTGGTATTGACCGTTTTTGTGCATCATTCCAGGAGCGCAGAATGCAGGGACAAACGTCTCCAGAGACACCTGACCCCCTCCTAGTACCGGACAGTACAGTCATTTAGTTCCTAGCACTCAGGAGGACTCGCTCACATAGGGGACCTGTCCAAAGTGTTCCCCACATCACTCAAAATGTCCCCTGAAGACGGCTGTCTTGCTAAGGAAAGGTTTTCCCTGATATTATGTATTTCCAATGCTTTGGAATTTTACATCCAGTAGGAAGTCAACGTTCCTCTGTCACAGTCAATGGATAAGTGGAGAATTAATGATTTTTTTTTTAATTACCCTCTAATAAGGTCTTTTTAAAAATTGTTTAATAAAGAAAAAATTGACAGTTTTAGTCATAGTTCTCGTATTATAATTAGTTCTTTAATCTTCATCTCGTCTTTGTACGTTGAAAAAAGGTAATTGAAGGTTTTGCCACAGTTTTAGTCAGAATAATTGACATTAGTCTGAAACTGCTAATGAGCCTTCACCACTCTTCGCAGTTGCTTGCAGACATTACAATACCAATCTGTAATCCTGTGAAAACCTGCCTTTTGTAAATATTTCCATTTTAGACTCATCAGTCCTGAGCACCTGCTTCCGTTTCTTCTGCAACCCCCTTTCAATGTTTTTGGGGCATGGTAGAGTCGTTTGGCATTGTTTCCGTGTTGGAGGTAAAGCTTTATGCTAGCAACTGTGAAACAAAAAACAACTCTTAGACCTTTCTGGACATGTCTGGCTAGGCATCTTCCGATATCGAAGGGAAACAAGTATGATGTACTCTTCGTCTGCTGTTTCCTTGGCATTCTAGACATTAACTATCTCTTTATTGGTCCTCAAAAGAGCTTAAAAAGTATATATTTAAACCCTTGAAAGAGTCGTTACTTGTGCCTTGTTGCTGTGCACCATTTTCCAATGTTGAACAACCTGTGGAATTAAACTCTTTCACAACCTCACCTTGGTCATAGATGCACTGTTTCTCATCTGTATTAAGCCTAATTTACTATTGTATAATTTTTAGGTAATAACTGTGGCAATGATGATCACTAGCACATTTGGCTTTACAGGTACATTGCACACTTGACTAATTCTTCAAAACCCATCTGTAAGAACTGTTCCTGATAGGAAGGCAAATGGAACTAACGCCAAGTTTTATTTGTTTAGTACAGTGCTGCAATCCTTCAGTCTGGATAAATTAATTTTGCGATGTACTAAGATATTTACCTTTCTCTGGGATTTTTTTTTTTTTACGTATTTATATTTCATATTCAAGGGCCTTCTCAATGTCATGTTCATATAATCTGATGCAAATATTTGGACCAGGCTTTATGTATGATGAAAGAAAGAGAATCTTTTAAGATGGTCCATCAGAGTAGCCTTTATTTACGGAAACCTGAATTTGATTGATTGGCACATTTTATAAAATGAAAAAAAGGTCCAAGCCGTCCTCAGAGTAAGTTGTTAGAGGATGAATCAAAATCTGCTGAAAAATATAAATGCAGCGTTGAAAGGAAATGGATGTAATAAACTGACCAGCTCTTAATTAATGATTGCAGGATCAGGCTTCCACCTCTAATTCCTGATAATCAAGAGGTAATTATAAACATCATCATCATCATGTGCAGAGGACTGTTAATTATATGATACACATTTGAATTGGAAACACTGTGCTTTACATTAACCCACAATCTAAACACCTGGATGCAGAGGTCAAGTTCAGCATGAAAAACATGTTGTTTTTTTTAGCGTTAAAAGCATCACAAATGGTTTATTGCTGCATTTCGATAAAAACTGCATTAGATTAAAAAAAAAACCTTTCTGCTTGCAGCTTTTTTTTCTAACTTTATCAAAATATACTGTTTCTGTCTTTTCTTTTAAATACCGCAAAAGGAAAGAGGGCCAGAGAGCTGTACTGGCATGAAAAAGCAAAGCACTGCATGAAGAAGAGTAGACTGAGATTTATCTGGAGAAAAGAAAAACTTCAATAGACGAAAGGAAAAAGATAATACTGGAGGGCAGGAAGGCGAAATATGTGTGGCAGCCACAGGGAGAGTGTGCTTGTGTCAGGAAAGTGTGTTTGTAGTATCGTTTGAGCCAGCGATTATTTGACCTCTGCCACGGCGACGGGAGTACCGGGGGAATAAAGCAGATGGATGACAAGCTGGTGTCTCAGCACCTCTCTTGTCCACTACTGGCATACGCTGTCCATTTGTCAGCATTAAGAGGAGGAAGAGGAGGACCATGGGGGAAGTCACAGAAAGGCTCGGCTTCACGTTGTTACCTCTCTTGGTTTTCTCCTTCTGGAAAAATGTTTTGTTTCATATGAAAATAGGAAACACAAGCATTATTAAATGGAGACATTAATATGTATCCATATTTCTTTTATGCCTTCCTTGTTATTTTACAGGTTTAACAATGTTTTATGTCTTGTATTTCAAAAAAAAAGAAAAAAAACTAGATAACCTCACTTTTTGAGTTTGAGGCTTTGGCTGTCGGACTTAAACTGTACATAAACAGCCTTTTTTTTTTTTTTTACACGAGTTGTGTTGGGCTAGTGGATAAAGTGCTTGCCTCCCATCTGGGCTTTGTGTGTTCGAATCATGGTTGGAATGCTTTTTGATGGCTCGGTGGTGCAGTGGTTTGTACCCTTGTCTCACATCAAGAATGTCCTGGGTTTGAGTCCCGGGCTCGGCAGGGGTCTTTCTGTGTGGAGTTTGCGTATTATTATTATTATTATTATTATTATTATTATTACTGTGTCTGCGTAGATTTCCATTACCACTAAAAGACATGCTGATCAGGCCGGCCATTAGCGTCAGGCTAACCCTCCGTCTGATCTAAGCTATTTCGTTGTCTGTACCTTGTATGTATAATGACAAATAAAGCACCTTATCCTTAAAACAATGAACACTTTTTTAAATGAAAGTTTTGCTAAATATTTTTTTTTACCTTATACTTACAGCCTAGGCTGTATGCGTGACATACCTTCACTTCTTTTTGTGAGCATTTCTCTGAAATTTGAATTCCCCGTATGCCTCATAACATTTATCACTTGGATGATCTTTGGAGATATTTCAGTTTGGCAAAACTTTGCCTGACCCAGTTTATATGCGTTCTTTGCAGTTCCTAGCTGACAGAAAATGTCATTAGGGGGTCATCTTGCTTTTCTCTCTATTTCTTGCTGAGTGCATTTTGACCAAATAGTTTTGGCGTTATTATAGACATTCTTCTGCATTACAAGCTAATGTCTGAGCTGAACCACCTCAGCTGAGTCACAGGCAGTTGTGGAGTTCATTTTCCCCTAGGCTGTGCTTTCACTTAAATAAGTGTTTGTTCCCTGTCTGCTAGTACAGTATATTTTGGTCCAAGCAGCGAAAGAACTGCAAAGGACTTTTGTAATTGCAGGATTTATTATTATTCTTTTCTCAAATCAAACATCTTTTTGAGGGCCTAAACGTACTCAAAAAGTCACCAAATGTTGCAAAAAAGTCCTAGTGAAATTTTTGCTATTTTGTTAGATGGGTCAGCCCTCAAACTTTGCCTTCTTGCCAAAAAATAATCTAAATCCCTGCCCCTGAGAACAAGAAGTCATTATTTTTCACTTGGAACATGCCTTCTGATCCTCTTGACCTAATGCACTTGAAATTGTGTCAGAACAAAGACAGCAAGTTGGTCTCCCTTGGATCGCCCTCTAGAATATTTCAATCTATGTCTCCATGATGCATTATCAGATCCTTAGCAAATTGTGGGCCTTCTCACGGACAGCTGTTCAATACACTGGTACAGTAGATCAATGACAACACTTAAGCTCCGCCCACTGAAAACAATCACAGGTTTCTGCAGTGAATGACCCTCCATGAAAGTCTGTAGTTTCAAAGTTTCAAACTTTGTCTCATAACAGATAATTTCTAATGACGTTTTTAACACACTACAAGAAATCCTTATCAATCCTTCGCCACTAAACAGGAAGCAAATACAACTTCCATCTGGAAGGAATGAAACCCTGAATCTCGATCCAACGAGTTTGCTCCTCTGTATTGGGTGACGCGTTAGAGTATCACAGTTCTGATACCTTAATAGATCACAGCTGCAACTAGTTTTTTTGAAGTGTATGTCTCTCTTTTTAAGTTGAAGTTCATGTAACAGATTTTAATCAGTTAAATGAGGTCATGTGTACAGTTAACCTGACTGCATCACATAAGCTGACAAAAAGTCATAATTGCTTATTACACTGGAGCTGTGATTTAGTTTCATGTAAATGTTTGAACATTCATCACTGTAATTAAGAAGAGCGTCCTATTTTGACTGACAGAGTTGCAACCTGGGGACCCGCTGGTGGACAATAGTAGTGATGGAAGCAGTCAGGCTGAAGAAGGAGGCCTTTAGGGCTCGGCCGTGCTGGGGAGCCTTGAAGCTGCTAACAGGGACCGGGTGGCCAGAAAGACTATGACGTCTATGGTTGCAGAAGGAAAACCTGAGTTGGGAAAAGAATCCATGGATATAGACTTTAGGTTTCAATTGTGTTGTTTAGTGGAAGGAGCTTTTTGAGGATCTCCTTAATCTGGTCATCATGCCTGCCAACTCAGGAAAAGGTGATTCAATTGTTAAGGAGGCCATTGCAGCAAGCTTGTCAGTTATATGTGCTTTGTGGATTTGGAGACAGCTTTCAACCATGTCCCGTGAGCGAGTTTGTTGTGGTGAAGAAAGCACTGGGACAAAAAGAAAACCTCTGAGTTTACCAGTCCATCTACAGCAAGACCTTCAGCTATAGTCGGGAGGTATGGGTCATGCACAAATTAATGAAATTCCAGGTACAGGGAGTCAAAATGTTCTTCCCTCATAGGGCATAGGGTGTTCGAACTCAGAATTAGAGAAAGGGGTTAATATCCCTTAGGCTTCCATGCCTCAGGTAAAGGACCTGAGCCTAAGAAATGGAGAGTCACCCAACCTGTTCCCAAGCCTCGAGTTTGAAAAGGCTTTCTTTCAAGCGTCTTGAGGGGCCTCTCTAAAATGTAAATATCACTTCCAGTCAAATGAAACATGTTAAAAAATGAAAAGATTACTTTAAACCTAAATCTGCCAAGGGTATGACTAATTTTAGGTTTAACTGTATTTACATTAAAGTAACAGTAAGAAAGTGTAACTTTCTTTCCTTGAGAAATACATATTTTGTACCACCATAACTTGTAAGGATTATGGATTCACTTGCTGGGGGAAGAAAGTTTGTGATAAAGGTTTTGAGTTAAAAACCTTGCATATAATATAAAATAACCCCTGAGGAAAAGTTAAGAGCGGCTAATATGTTTGCATTCCTGCTCTGTTTACCACCAATGATGGGTTCCAGTTTTCTATTAGTGCCAGCTGCTATCCAAACAGATGGCCCATTTTAGTCCAGCTGTTGACTTTGAGACCTCTAATGGTTTCATATTTAAATAGTTTATGATTATGAAATTACAATTACTGTGTTTATTTGTGCAAATGTCTCTCAAAGCTTTTTTTCTTTAAATATTTACAGTCAATGGTAGGCTGATGCAACCTGAAGGAGTTAAAACACAATTTTTTTGATTAAAAGATGTTTTATCAGCGTTGGTAAATTTTTAAGTCAGACAGTACAGATATTTTTCTGCCTGCTATATTTTCTGCCATTTTTTGGTTTGTTTTGGTGTAGTGGGGTAAGTCTGCATCTTTGATGCAGGAGAACAGGCTTCTGTCAGGAAGGGCTTCCGGCGTAAACATTTTGCCAAATCTGTGTGCAAGTTCTAATGACTTGCTCTAGTGACCCCTGAAAATCTTAAATCTTGGTACCAAAACGGGAACAGATGTGTTTATACAGTGAACACATTATTATCTGGAACAAAATAAAACTGTTGCCATCTTTTGTGAGTGTCTTACACAGGTGACAGTTCTGCATTAAAACAAATCTGTTCACTGACATAGTTGAAAACCTCATTTTTTTGTTCCCTATTGATAGATTTGTTTCCATCTCCATGTTTTTGGAAAATGACCTTCTACTATAAAGAAAATGGGCTAAATGTAGCTATATATGATGGTGATGATAAATGAGATGATATTGTAAGTCGCGGTGACAAAAAACTGTAATAATAATCAGATTATTATTATTATTATTATTATTATTATTATTATTATTATTATTATTATTATACAGAAACATGAATTGCTGAATCTATTTGCTATTAAGAAAATCTGAGGCTATATACTGATATATATATATACTAGTTATTTGCCGAACAGTTCTATTTAGTGATTTGGGAAGATTTGTGTGTTAAGCTAGACTTGTGTTCACTAAAAGAGCTGCACAATATACAGTATATTATAAATATGAACCTCATTCTTATAATCCATGGTATTTTTGTGTAAATTATGTGCGTAGGAATTCTGGACCCTCATTTTTGCATGGACACAAATGCTGTCTCTAAGAACAAATACTGATAAACTGTGGGATCTGTTCCTCATTTTTAAACAGGGCAACATAATCATAGCTGCACTTTTTTGTTTTAATGATTGGAAGGGTTGCCATAAGAATGATTACATTGGCACGTTTAACTGCTTTGTAAAGTCCATTGCATCAAATGAAGAAGCTGTTAAACAGGTAGAAAATGCTGTAGCACATTATTATTCACGCAGGGAATGAAGTGGGTCTTGCCATGTTTTTTAAAAAGTTGTGAACAACCTAATGAAGCTCTATTAATAGCACATTACCGGGCTTGGGTTGGGTTATTTTCCAGCCAGGCAACTGCAATATTACAGAATGAAATATATGCACATTAGCCTTTTACCTCTACCCTACATGTTGTCACAGAAGTAGTGTTGAGCAGGAACAGAGTCGCACATTTTGACCTTATCGACTGTTTTTCTTGAAGCTTACGTGACAATGTTGGGTTTTATACCTGATGATGAGCTCCACCCAGCTACTCTTGATATGTTGTTCAGCGCTTGTCACTCCATGTGCCAAAGCCTTACAAAAGTTGATATGTGCGCCGCCAGCGCAAAACTGTCGTAAGCCCAGAACTGGACTGGTGCTTGGATGGCAGTTTTGGCCAAAAAACCTGTCATGTGGTCAAGAACGGCAGTCATAAAGCAGCGGCCAGTTCCTATGAAGGCCTGCAGGTCTCAGGGATTGTGAGGCTAAATTCATTAAATATGAGATTTTTATTAGGGGCCATTTAAAGTGAGATCTAAGGGTTTGGAAAAAAACAATAAGTGTGCAAGGAAAATACATTCAAGGGACAATTACATAAGTTAAAAATGAACAACAATTTGAATCAACAAATTGTGTGTTTCCACTGCAGAACCAATTATTCTGACTTTTTTTTTTAGGGTAGAAATCTAAATCTAAGTAACTTAAAACTGCTAGTGAGGCTGGACTTTTTAACTGAACTATGAACTAAAGGTGGAATTTCTCAGGTGTACATTTGTCATTTCAGTCATTACCTTCTCGTTTGTCATTCAAGATCTATAACTTTAAATACCAAGAGGAGTTCAGTGCTTTTGTGTGCAAACATTCAGTAGTTTTATAAAATCTGGCAAATTTATAAGAAAAATAGGTAATTAAGGGAAGTAGAGGCATCTGCTTTCAGCAATGCAGAGTAAGACAAACACTTTGGTCAAAGCTTTTTAGAGAAATTCTAACCATTAAACTTTATTACAGATACAGAGTAAGGCAACAACTTTCGTCCCAAATTCAATTTTCCCTCTACTGACGTAAACGACGTGAAGAAGAGGAGAGAGCTAGGGACATTTTCTGAGACCCGCTTGTTCTCTTCTTCCGGATCTGTTGCAATTCTCTCCTCTGTTGCCTCCGATTCCTCACTCTCTCTTGGTTCCTCTCCTCCTTCATCACTAACTTTGACTTTAGATGTCTCATCTACATGACAGTTTCCCTGGTTTCAGCCAATTGAACATATTTGCAAGAAAGTAGAGGCCACAGGCTAGGTGCACTTCTTCTATATTTCATCTTAAAATGAAGCCTTCTTCATGGTCAGCCCACAATTTTTATCTTGTGCACCCCCTAGTGGCAGTTCATGCGCACCACACTTTAGGAATCCCTGGGCTGAAGCATGTTAAAGATGGCCTCCCTGTGAGCTTGCAAGGATAAACGGGTTTTGAAAATAGATGGATGGATGGAAGCAATTTGGCTTACTGTAAGGTACAATAATTGTATAATGAATGCTGCTTTACCAACATCTTTACCAAGATGTTGGTAAAGCAGTGAAAAATTTAGTTAAAATGCATTCTAAAAATATATTTTATTACTACTTCATCAAGCCAAATAATATGCTATACAAGTTGTACATATTTTAAGTGATGAGCGTTTTTCTACCCTAAACGACCATCCCCTAATTTAGAGCTCAGATTAGTCAGTTTGCTCTCTTGCTCCGTGCTGCTCGTGCCTCTCTTGTTTCCTCATCTCTGCATTGGATCAATGCCCTCCACCAAGCAAACCCGTCTTATTGACGTTTTGTGCATTCAGAGTAACAGAACACTGGTCAGACGAGTGGTCCACCACACTCAGCTTGAGACAGAAATAGAGCTGTCACTCTGAGATCTCAAACAGCCATTGCAGTTACAGTGTCAGGTTTCTTACCGGAATTAATACAATCAACCAAATTGCCTGTCATTGCTACTTGAGTTCACCCAGCTTATGTACAGATATGCACTTTTATTTATTTTTTTCTCCTGGGCTGGTCTGGCTAATGGATATTAAGTGTGTTAATGTTCTTCCTATTTCAGTGGTACATTAGTTTGCATGTGGCCACTTCAGCATGTGACAGGAGAAAGGAAGGACTCTGCTCATCTCAGAGATTTTTAAAACATAGATAAAGTTTATAAATCCATGTTGTAACTCCAAAATACCAGCTTAGAAATGTTGCTGAGTTGGTAACATACCCAGTATATGTACACACAGCTGAGCTGGAACTCTTAATGTGGTGCCTATCTCCGGCACTCAACACCAAGTGTCCCTTTAACTAGGGTTTATTACCCTTTATTTCAGTAATGATTCAGCTTTCTGTAGCTCCTTACTCTGTAAAGGTTTAAAAATCACACCTAAAGGCCAGAAGCTCTTGTAATTTTATTTTAAAGTGGTGTTGATCAATAGGCTTTCTGGAGGTTTAAAAAAAGTTTGTCTTTGTTATTTGAGAGCTCTTCGCTCCTCTTCCGTTTATTACATGACCCTTTTCAGATGAGGAGGGGTTTTTTTTTCTTCTTCTTTTTTAGGTCAGACTTGGAAAATGACTCAGTGTTCATCCCTTAGACTGTTTTGGTTTTGTTCCTTTTAAACTAAACATACAAAAGATAACACAGTTTGAAAAAGAAAGTTGTACTTTAGTACCTGAAGAGGCATTAGCTGAACACTTGCTATACAGCAGACATTGAACAAAAGGTACTATTCATCTGCTGCAGATGTAAGATAAGGGTTTTGAGACATCTTGATATATACAAAATGAATATCTATCCATTATCTATACCCGCTTAATCGTTGCAGGGCCGGGGGGGGGGGGGGGGGGGGGGGGGTAGTGCTGGTGCTTTCCTCCCGTGTTCATTGGGCGAGAGGTGAGGCGGGGTACTCACTGAACAGGTCACCAGTCCAATAATTGCACAACGTAACTATTTATATACTAGCTGTTTGTAAATAAATGAAATGAATAGAAAGCCAAGAATTCAGACAGATCTGTGTGAATTTAGAAAGGATTACTGCTTCAGCGTATAATCTATATTAATTGGTTTAACACAATCTATCGCAGGGTATTTTTTTACCATTAACTTCATTGTTGGACTAATTTCCTTTGATTTCATTTGTATAAGGGGTCTACTTGGGTCCTTGCTGAGTTCCAGTGTAAACTTAATGTTAACAGCAATGTCAGACATTTATACAGACAAGTTCAATAGATTAGAATATTCTTTAACAGTTAATTTATGTCAGTAACTCAATTCACTGAGTGAAATACATTGTATAAATGATTTACACCCAGACTAATGTTTCTAAGCCTTTATTTCTGTTAATGAAAAACTGAAAACGAGTGATAAAATGACTTTCCAGATTAGAAAACTACATCAGACCGACGGAAAAAAAAATACAGAAATGTGGGTTTAATGAAAAGGTGCATTTAATCTGAGAAACGAGCCTCGTCACAACCCATATTCTAATTCATTGCACATGACTGTATACTCAGAAAAGTGCTCACTGCTTATTGTATCAGGTGTATATATGCAGACTCATGCACATATAGACCCCCAGTGGTGCTCAACCACTTGCCTTTTTGCCCTAGATGAGAAAAGTGCTCTGTCTGCTAGAGCCCTTTTTGTTTCTTCAATCATCCCTGTTGTAACTTAAAAAATAGCTTCTCTGCCATTAATTGCCCCTCCTCCCTCCGCCTCCTCCACTTATCCTGTATGCACTGCTTACCAGCAGGCCACACTTTAAAAAAAAAAGGGTGAATGGGTCATTTAGATGTTACACCTGCTGAGGACACTTGCCTCCTCACCCAAAGAGCATCCATGCATGATGCAGAGCCTCCACTGTGCGCATGCAGTCTGTGATTTTTGAAGCCTTGTCCAGCTGTTACTGATGTTTGTCAGGTTTGATGAAGATAGAGAAACATAAAGCTGCAGCAGACTGAGTAGAGAATTTAAATACAGTTTTACAAATCAGACCGTTAGTCAAGTTTTCGTTCATCATTTTGATGTGAAAGCCCAAAGGGGGGGGGAGAAAGCATGAGCACAAACGTTTTGCAGGAGAATGTCAAGCAGCTCTCGCAAATAAAGGGTTGAAAATCGAAACAAACGTACAGTGTTTTAGAATTACAGCAACCCGGCCAAAAGTCTGTTCTGTGTTGGAAAAGTCACCTTAAGTCAAGGAGTTCTTTTCATGCAAGCATTTAAACTTCAACAGCGGATGACTCATTTCGCTTGGTAGCTCATCTCGCAAACTAATATATGCAGAAGGCAAAATATAATACTCTATAATATGGAGAGGCATACAAAAAATGATGAATAAATAGGAAATGTGTATACGGCTGTGTGCTTGATTTTATTAACATAATAATAGGACCATTGTTAAAATTAACTACTACCTCACCGCTTTTGTAAATGGCTGTATTTTATAAAGAATTTTTGATGCTTTATTTTGATTTCATTTATTCAGAGCAAAATTTTGAAAAGGTAATAATTAATTAATTCAACCTGATCATTTGAATTACCTTATTTGATTAGACCTGTACTGACTGTGTTACCAAAAATAAACATGCAACTTGAATATATCCTACTGTGTTCTTTATTATTGTTTTATGAATACATTTACCTATAGTTCCCCCCCCCCCCCTCTGTGTTTGTGGGGGTTATTTTTTTACCCCTAAAAATACCTGTGCATGTACCTGTGTATATTTATACTGGATTGGAACAATGTCAGTCTATTTTAATCAAGAAACACAAGCCAAAATGTGAAGACATATCTTTTTACTTTAACAATAAATAACGGAATTTAAAAACATTGTTGAAAATTATTTCAAAATATCACTATATTCTTGTTTTAAAACTGTGTATACAACAGACTGGGGATTTGACAATTTTGTGTCAGTTAATAAAGGATGAGCTGTCGGATTATACAACAATAGAACCACTTAAAAAGGATAATTGTTGTTGTTTTAGAGATTTTTGGGAAAGACTTTAGACTTTTATGATTAAAAATTGCTATGGAGTATTCTCAAATATAGACAGCCGAGTGCACGGGTACATGAATGCCCCATAAAAAGGCACTTATGTATATGTTATTTGTTCATGCTATTGTTATTTGTTATGAATAAGAGAAATGACCTGCTTCTCTTCCGGCAATTTAAATAGCCTCAAGATCCATGCAGTTTTATTTTGTAAAAGAAACAAAAGCCAACTTCATATACAACTTGTTCAGCCTCTCTTACAGAGACTTTCTAGAGCCACACGCTGTGACAATGACTAGTTGCAGTGTGCATAGCATCCCAATGAAAGGCACAGACTGTCCGTAGAGGTGGCTGTTATGAAGCAGAATCCATTTGTATTTAAAGGACATGGCAAAAATATAATATTTTGTTTTGTATTTTTTATTTTTTAACCTGCCATACCACCTATAAAGTAATTCATGGTTTTGTTTATTTCAGTTGTCAGATCCAGGGCTATTCAGGAAACAGCAGGGACTCCAGCCCCTGAATGCTCAAGCTGAGCAACATAGGTTAAGCATTTAGTCAAACATTTATATTATTTGCAAAAGTCAAGAAAGCACACACTCAAATCACTAAAGATGGTTGCTTTCACAATAGAACACATGTTTCACAAGTCAAAAACTGTCACATGAATAAGGTCAATAGTGTATATATGATCAATATAGTTTCACCGCAAACTTTTGTTGCCATGTTCTAGATATCTGGTATTCCACAGCAGAAATTTGACCACAGAAGACTTTTAATCACCGTCCGAGTCGTTAAACAACATTGCTTTAATTATTCACAACCGTAAAGAATGACAAATGTTAATTGCTTTAGATGTTTGTCCCATGACGCAGGCGCAGCCCAGCTCAACTCCTGAATATAATAGTGCTCGTTTTATTTTTCTGCCCATTGACACTGGCAGTCCATCAGCTGTACAAAGAGAACTAATTTAAAGCTTTACTTACAAAGTCCAATGCCACAAGAAGGCAAGGTAATAGCAGCAAGGAAGAGTTTGCTTACTCAACTGAATGCTTTTGCAGGCATATTGCTTTAGTTAAAACTTTTCTTGCCCCATATGTTTTAGTATGTAGTTATATTGTAGTATATATATCTATTGGTTTGTTGTTCAAAGTTAGCAGCCGAATGCTAACCGAGTATTTCTGTTGTCATTTGTACCTGCAGTTTTATCAAAATGATCGAGAACTCATCTCAATATTTAAGATTTAAGCCTCTTTTTCCACATATCAATAATTGAAATACCATAACGAACGCAGAAAAGGCACTGGTTTCCCTTCTTTTTTGCTCAAGGTGGTGATAGAGCTCAGGCATGTTTCCTCTGTTTGCTTTTCTTTTGCCCCCTTCATCTGGCATGTATCTACTTCTCATGATCGCATTTCTTTGCCAAATGGAGCTGATCAAACGCCTCTATCACCAGTTCTGAAATCCCTGAAAAATCTAATGTTGTCCGTAATACTTGAGGGTATAGCGGACGTTTTTTTCCAGAAATGTAGGTAAGGAACGCCCAATAACTGCGCATGCACAAGACCATCCTAGCTGTTCTTCGGCTCCTCATGGATGAAAGAATCTCTAAAATCCACTCTGGTCTAATTTCTTTCTGCTGAGGCCTTCCTCTTCTTCTCATAAACTTCTAAGACAGTTAGTTTCTTGCAACTCTCAACCTTTTTCAAAGTATACGATGAGAGCAGCGGAGCCACTGTAATGAACGGCTGAAACCGAAGCTAACTGGATACATAAACACAATATTGATTGGCATGTGGGACAACCAATAGATATGGTGACCCCCTACAACTCGAAGATAAAAGAAGGTCCTCCGCTGTACCTTTAAAATATCCTCCAGGATTGCCTTAATGTCAGTGATGAGGGGTTTCAAATACCTATCAGCAAATATGGTTTGAAAAGAAAGGTAAAATACACAATATAACTATCAAAACAAATGCTACCATTACAATAATAATGACTGAACCAAATATGTTTGGTCATATGTTTGTTTTAGTCTTTATGAATAATTATTTTAAACTCTGAATTTTCTTTTTAACTTCGCTTGTTGTCAGTCGGTGCTGTAAAAATAAACTAGATTGGATTCAAATAAATTACTCTTTACATATTGACAGGTTATTTATTTTTTTTACTCTGCCCACCTATGGAGGTTTTTGGTACAAACAAACTCTTTTTTTTTTTTTACATAAAAAAAACTCGCCTTGGCCGTCACTACTACTGCTTCTATTGCAGCTTGACGATGAAAAATGCCCACAAGCAGATTTTTTTTTTTTTTTTTTTTTACATTATTTGCATTTTGCTTACCATAAAACTCTTTCAGGTAGCCACGTTAAAACATCCCCAGGAACTCCATTAAGTATTCAGTGGCCTGTCACAGTCAAACAGGCTTATGGGTTTCAACCCTACGCTTGTTCCTTTGTCACTGATATGCAGGTATACAAATTACAAGACCTATACTACACTCACAGGGGCCCACCTCAATATCCTTCCTCACAGCTTCATTTAATGACTTCATCACTCATTGGCTGGATTTATTTCCTGTCATTAGGTGGGCTCTGGCCAGCAATATGCTTGGGACCGGTTTGACTTGCCTGAGCAGACAGTGAATCACGGCAAGGGTCTGGGGAGTGCTGGGGATCCAAAGCTCTGTGATTATCCTTTTCACTACGGTGTGATATAGGTTGAGCTGGATAGACTGAAAAGCCTTGATAAGTGAGTCTACAGATGGACCCAAGGCCCCAGTGCTGCTAACCCATCTTTATTCAGACTAACTAACTGCCAGAAGCTCTAACATGTATATATATATATATATATATATATATATATATATATATATATATATATATATATATATATATATACATATATATACTGTCAATGGTGTTTAATCAGTCAAATCCTTCTGTTGCACTATTTAACAGCTTTTTAATCATAGAGTAGTCTTCTGTTTTGCAGTATGCCTTAGAAAGGCCTAGTGCTTTACACTATTTATTACTAATTTGTTATGATATAGATTCTAATGATTGAGTTCTCAGTAAGAACCAGAGTGTGGTACCCAGGAGAAGGGAGAACATGTTTAAATGAGTATTGAGGGTTAAGCCATGTCAAACCTCCCGCTGTCTGCCTGAAATCCCCCCCCCCCCCGACAGACTTGTCTGTAGCCAACCAGGACACTTGAGAAATTACTTTTGTCTAGCTTTAAGAGGATAAAGGAAATTGCCGCTGTACATGCGACCTCCCAATGGATTCAAACAGTTTCCTGTTTTATTTTCACTGACACTGCCCCTAACTCATAAATCTTTGATACAGGCCTAGAAGACCACCGCCCGGGTGTTAGTAAGGTGATTGTTGAACACCGTTTTGGCTCCTTCAACACATCGAACTGAACAAAATGTCAGAAAAACAAAAATATTTCTTTGTGTCAGGAGTCAAGGCTAACTTGAACACCGTCCCCAATATCTTGAGTTATTTCTCAAACTGTTTACTGCCATTTTTTTTTTAGCCGGCTGAAGACCACAGTTAAACAACAGATTCTGTTTGTGCGCCAGGCTTAGAGACACTGCTGTATTTCAGACCAGGAAAGTGACATCTTTGTCTGCCGCTTGTCACGCCTCTGCAGGCTATATTTAGAGCTGCAAAGTGCCTATCAGAGGCAACCTTGTTTTACAACTTTTAAATTGAATAAATTGCGGCCCCGTGTCACATCAGCAGTGTAAAGTAAACTCACAAGCATCTTAATGTTGGGCCACCAGAAAAAATGAGTCACAGTAATTAAAATCCCTGCCAAAAGAAGCATTGCTACAAAGTAAATCTTTACTATTATCTAATCAGTCTGCCTGGCACCTGGACTGCCTGCAGCACTAACAATATCCTAACCTTTCACTCAGTCCTGAAAGCCATTTCTGCATTGCAGATAGTTTGCTGCTTTTTTTTTTTTTACAGTGAAGGGCTAATTTTTACATGGAAAAGATGTATGAGTTGTCAGTACATATATATATATATATATATATATATATATATATATATATATATATATATATATATATATATATATATTGTGAGAATTCCGATTTGTTTTTGATATGTGTTTTAACTTTAATGATAATAATTTTTTTTATCCTTACACACTTGTATTTTACTTAGCCAGAACACAATTTAAGATACAAGTAGCTTAAACTGAACAACCAAAGCTAAAGTGTCTCTCAAGAATAGGTTTTTGTACTTCTGTTTTCATTGTGATGTCTGATAAAAAAAACAACATAATTTTTTGTAAGCTTTTAAAGGAAAGCTTTTTTTTTTGATTGAAAGATGGAAATTGATAGGAGTCTTAAAAAGATCAATAGATTACTCAAATATCCAATCTTATTTTTAGTTTTTACTTTTTTAAAGTATAATCCCCATTTATTACTGAAGCAGTTATTTGTGACTATTGTTCTAAATTCGCTTCACAACTGTTGTTTGCTGGCAGATGATGGCTGTGCCTTCCTCCATTAGACACTGCAAACATGAAACCTACTTTGTCTGATCCTTATTCCACTAAAGTTCAAGGCACGATTTTCTGTCTGTTTTCCATCCTCAAGTGGAACTCTTGATATCTTTTAATGACAATGCACTTAATGCTGCCGCACAGAAGAGTCTTTGTTTCCTGCAAGCGGCTTCTTTTATTCCTAATCGAGCAACAGAAATGTGAAAACATAAAGCAGTCGTTCAGAAGTAGTTCTTAGAATATGTGTGTGATGACAACAAAAGAAAAACTGCATTCACATGCAAGGTACCTTGTGATTTGGTGAAGGTTTTATACGCAGCTCCTTCATCCCTCCCTAATAATTGTTTAAATATCAATCAATATCAATATCAATAAAAACATTGATGCCATTTTAGACTTAGCAAAAATGCATTTTATTTGCGTAGTTTTTACATATCTCTTGTACAAAAAGTACAGCAGAAAATATAGTCCAAAATTACCAGACAGAGAAATTCTAAAAGGTTGCTCCTAAATACATTTGCATGGAAAACGTCCTTGTTTACACTGAAACATATGGTTTGCGTTTGCCAGATCCATGTTTTTTTAAGACTACTTATTTTAGCATAGAAAGGTCCTTTATTTGTCCTTCAGTGCTAACATGTATTTTTTATTTTTTTTGCATCAGCAGTAAAATGACAGGCAAATTAAAATACAAAGTGGCACACTATGCAAAAACAATTACCGTGAAATAAAATAACTACACTACTGAATAAAATGTGCATACTTCCAGAAAGGATATTAACACTTATACTATAAGTGTTATTTTGTCTGTTTTGCCAAATGGAAGCAATGCTTAAATTATATATTTCTCTCAACGAGGGCTGACTTTTCCCATATTTATTGGTTTGGCTTGATTAAAGAAGTTAAAATCGTGTCATGTAGTAATTAATCCTAGTTTCTCTCTAAACCAGAACGAACTTTGTACCTTCAAAAACAAAATACAGTATTCGAGCATTTTTCTTAGTCTCAGCATCGAGTTTGAAATGTGGGCACCCTGACAACGCCAACCCAAACAGTTGGATGTTAACGCACAGAGCATACACAGTCAGCATGCGGACAGAAACCCTCTTACCTTGACATATATCATCATTAAATGGCCCGAAAGAAGGAAAGCAACACCTTTGCCTGGTGACAAAGCTGAAGATGGGGAAAAGGCCAAGGATGAATATGCGACACTGTCATTCAGCGCAAATGTCAGGGGCTTTGTCAGCCAGATGGTCTAAAGTACGAGGTTGGCTAATTAAAGCAGATTAGGCAGTTAAGTGTTTGAGGGCAGAGAGGCGATTCTGAACCTATTCTTCCTGGTTTATGTATGAAAAGGAAGAAGAGAGCCCAGAAAAATGCTTTGAGCTGTATTTGGAGAGATCGCTGTGGGATTCTTTAAACATCTGATTGAACTTTTTTATGGCTTCACACATTGGCATCGTTCAAGATCAGTCACTCATTTTCGCCCTTTTCCAATGGAATTCATGACATATGTGTCTACACACCACGTTGTCTTCCCCAGTGTTTGGTTAATGATGTCAAATCATGTTTTTGTTTGATATCAACACATCCAGGCATATCTCTTACTTCATTTGGAGTTTGTTGCTTGGCATTGTTTACCATACCCTAAATGCACAGGTTGCATATGCATTCCTATTTGATTTAAATGAGGAAAAAAAGATCATTCTCCGTTCCTGTTTTATTTACTGGGTGCGTGAATGACTTGATGTGGAGGTCCTCAAATTTAAATGGCAGGCTTTGCCAGAGATAGAACACTAAATTAACTGGTGGTATGGCCGGCACACCACAACCGGTTACCAACTGTGTCACATGTAATTTCACGTCGTTTCTTTTATTGTCTTGCATTCTGTGTCCCTGTTAAAAAGCGTTGCCGTTTCTTGTCTCCTTCCGTCTCTCTATCCGTCATTTGTGTGCTAGCGTTCGTCTCTCTTCGGTATGTGCCTGTCATAATGATTTTGCAGGTGTACTTTAATTTGTTCCAAGAAATGAATTATGACAAAACAAACACGGAGCGAGAGTGGAATACAAAGCGGTGCCACAGGAGGATGTGGAGAAGGGCATTGTATTTATCCTGCTGACATGAAACTGATTGCCAGCCGCCCGTGTGACAAAGCGTGTCCTGATCACTCCATCCTCACAGCAACGCTGACGGGAACAAGAAGGGCTTTTAATATGACATTTGTTATTGATACGATTTGCATATCAAGGCAATTTGATATAAGTTAATTCTGTGAAAGCGTGTGAAGCAGGAAATGTGGTTTGTCTTCCCACAAGGGCAGTGGTTCTGAAAGTCTACGTCCCCAAAGGGAGATGCGTTCGGGGGGGGGGGGGACATCGCCTGGAACTGTTAGCTCTTGAGCTAGATATGATATAGTTTGACACTTGCTTCCTACCTGACTTCATTTTAATCTGATTTCATCTTTGTTTTGAACATTTGTCATGACAGCAGCTGAACCAACCGATGCAAATGCGTAGCTTGTATCTTGGTGTGACTCATTGTGGGAATTTCGGAGGCTTCTCAATGAGGATTAATCTGCAAGCATTTCTGAGACCTTACCTGTTATCATTCTTAGTGCCTTGGTTTCATGATGTGTCATATGGTGTTTAAAATAAACATAGTTTCATTAGAGAAATTATTTAACCAATTTGGATTAACTTCCTAATATAAATAGAATGGTCTCAGCGCCTCCTTTCTGCCAGAAACGCTCCATTCCAATCTACCCCCCTATGTTTGTAGCCCAGCGATGGTGCTGAATCACTTTAATGGCCTGCGCGAGCTCCATGAATAGTCTTGTAACACAGCAGCACAGATCAGTGTGCCCTGGGTGAAGCACCGTTTAGAAAGATGAACCTTCCTGCTGTGCTTATTAACTGATGAATCTCATAAGTGTGCAGAGAACGATGTCAAAATTGGAGTCACAACTTAATCAGATGAGAACATTTGGAGACATGGAGCAGCATCTGTTCGCCCTTAGGGTGGCAATAAAGCCAATCTGTGTTTGTCCATGGAAGTTGTGTTTGAGTTGTTTTCCTATTGTGGATTTTCATTTTTGTAACTGTTGCTAACCTCTTAGTGTTCTGAATGCCATTTTTGTCCATTTACATTTAATGCAATAAGGCTAAATTTGACTTTCAATGTATTTTCTTTAATCTAAAAAATGTTATCTGCTCCACAACACCAAATTTTCACTAAATCTTTGTTTAGTGCACCTCATTCCTTCGCCAAGAAGGTTGTTTTTTTTTTTCATCCCGACTGTGGACATCTTTATTCCTCTTATCTCTTTCTCATTTGGATTTATGTGTGGGCTATGCTGGCCCAGTCCATAGGTGCCTTGCTTATAGCCATCCTTCTCTCTGTCTCCATCTCTCAGTGCTATCCTGAGGGAGACAAGAAGCTAATGGTGTTGTGCTCAGTCTTTATCATTAATCAAGACCCCATTAGCCAGGCCCCATACAAAACTTTGGAATAACTAATACACCAAGAAGACCAATGAGGAGTGTGCTGGTGAGACGACAGCGCAGAGTAAGATAATAAATGCTGAACCCAAACACAGACCAGGTACATGAAGTTTCTTACGGTCTCCAATGTGGAATATGTCTACATCATGTTCTGGACAGACAATTTTCCTACATTTTCATAATTTGAGAGGAAAATCCAAGACACCTAGCATCGTGAAGCATCTCTACTTGAATTAACATAACCCATTTCTTATTGGATTTGCATGTTCTATTTTAATATGGTCAGGAGAAAGGATCCTCTCTGTCCCTTGCTTGCACCGGCTAAGTCATCTCATTGTCATCACTGCAGGGAGATACTGGTTGTCAGGACAAGCAAAGATCTATTTCTACCTTTGGTCAAGACCTTTAGCCGACATGTCAGCTTAGGAAGTCACGGTGAGAATCTGCTTTTGTCCCAGATGCTTAACACTTGGCATTTTCCCAATATTTTAGTATGCTTATTGGTGACAATATTTCCCCGTGGGACAGGTTGCTAAAGTTGTGGGCTAATACTAGCATTTTTATTGTCGCTTTTGAGAAGTATTGTGTCTTAATTTTTCTCATTTAGTATTTCAATATGGTTCCAGTTAACTGTGAAGGGGTAAAGAAAAAATATTTTATGCTTTCTTGGTAAACCTAATAACAATGAAATTATTTGTACTGTGCTCTACTCAGTTCACAGGCACATGGGCATCTGTCTGAGGATAGGATAAGTAACAAACAGGGAACTGCAGTAGCCAATAGAGTTACTTTGTTACTATCAGCATCGTTATAAAGGGTGAAAACCCTTTTTAGGAGAAGCCCTGATTGGCTCGATCAACAAAATGAATGACACTTGGCTATGCTCATTGGTACCATCACATTTCCCAAGTATCTGAGTTGATCCTGTCCAGTGATGGAAAACTTGGGAAGTCACCCCCCCCCCAGGCTTTTATGTACAGTTCACATGCAAAAATGGTGTAGGAAAATGCTATACCGCATGTGAAATAAGTAAACTTACAGCTTACAGAAATATATAATACAATGAAGTGTTTTTTTTTTTTTTTTTTTTTTTTTTTACTTTTTAAAACTGTGGAGTTAATGGACCCTTTTCCTAAATTATGTGACTGAAATTACTTTAACATTTAGCAGGTTCAACCACTGGTTTGACTTTGATAGGGCTTTTTGTGTTAGTTTGAACCGAGTCTGACAGCGAGATTTACATTTGCTCTCTTTGGCATAGAGTCTGTAAAATGTCTGTTTCTGATTATTCGCACATACCCCCTTACCCTGCACCTCAGCTGACACCTGTCTAGTTAAACAAGGCACCCTTGCTTGCACTTTCAGCACTGCATCCTTTTACCTTCCCTTCAGCATTAGTGGAGTTCTTTGATTAGCTCCGGTCCTCGATGCTACTTTTCATGTGTGTGTGCCCATACTGTGCAGCCAGCAAACCTATCCCACGTTGACACCCATGTGCACCAGCAGGCAGCTTTTTCCTCATTATGAGTTGGAGCAATCTGCTGAGCTGGGAGAATCCAGACAGCAATTATCTAAGCCAGAGAGTCAGCAAGCAGCACTACACTGGAGAAAGGGCTATTAGACAGACACAACACCTTGTTCTCAGAGTTGGATAGTTCTCGTCAGACTACCCGGGGTTCACAGGCAATGGAAGACAAGAGAGAAAGCACTAACAGGACCAATTTAATATGTTGCAAAACAAAGGTATTTTTGTGTGTAGGTGGAAACAGGAAGGAGGTATCCAAAGACACTGCAATGTGATGTATTGCCGTGCCAGTAGTAATGGCAAGCTGGAAGCTGAGATGATGCCACTGGGCTAAATCATTGAAGGCATCCAATTGACCCTTTTTTTGCCAAATATGCAATCATTTAAAAAAAACAAAACACACATTTTTCTTTTTCAGACCCCACATGCAGGCGCTGTTCCCATGCAGCAAGAATAGGGTGACCAAAAGTCCTCTTTTGTCTTTTGGTCAAAAGAGGACGTGAGTGGGTGGGATGTGGGGGGGGGGGGGGGGAATTCATGAAAATGTCAGGTTTTCCTTGGTTTTCACGGTAGCAATACTCATGTGCTTACATAGACAGGTGTTGCATGGAATAAGACAGCCTGTCTTTCGTGTGACGTCAACCCCGAGCTGCTGCCTTGTGGGTGGTTTGAGCTGGCGTACGTGTTTCTATATACAACAAAGGGGCCATAGATATCTTTTTTTTATGTATTCATGGCTTTATATGCCGCATAGAAAAAACCAAACATAAGAATAGGAGGCTGTCCAGCAAAGTTGTAGTTACAACAAAAGAATAAATGCTGTACAGTTACTAGTTATTGAACAGAATAATCAAAAAAACCAAGGAAGTGTGCCACTGAGCAGGGTGACCTCAAGACAAGGGTTTATGTATAAAAAAAACACCAACAGACTACAACAATATAAAAGACTGTGCAAAAGTAATATCAGTTCTACAGCGGGGTGTGATGAGGAGGATGAAGAGGAAAATTAAAGACTGGAGTATACACATTTTGTTTCTTAAAGAAGTGTCTTTGTGAGTGTGCTGCTGTTTATATTTATTATTACACAGAAAACAACTAAGAATATCATTTGAGATTTTTGTTTTAGCATGACTCGAAAAGTGAGCTGTTAATGTTGCAAGTAATTTTATATATTTTTTTAATACAGATGAGTCATTCATAACTTTATTTAATTCCACAGATTTTAAAGCCACTTTTGTACTTGTTGTCTTATGAAAGCCTACCTATAGTTTGCTATTTAACTGTTCCTTCTAACCACACAGAGAAGGCAAACTTATAGTAAAATGATAAACCTTCTTTGAGTAAACATGGTTTCAGTAAGGTGCTTCGCAAACGGTGCTCTGCTTGGAAACTTGTTTTAAAAAAAAACGCGCAACAAAAAGATTTTGTTTTTGTTCCACTAAATGATAAAGTTATTCCTACTTAAGCAGCATCTTTAACATGCACTACTCTTCAGGACGTGCGGGTTAGTAGCGTGTAACCCCGACTGCCAAACCCATCTGTTTTCTGATTGGATTGTTAAAATTTGTAATTGACATGACAGTGACCAATCAGCTGAGCGCTGACCATTTCAAAACAAAAAAACGTTTAACAATTGTGTTAAAAAATGTGAAACTTGTGTAATTATGTTCTACAAATACAAATCTTCTTTTTTTTTTTACACACACATAGATTCCTATCTATAGATGCGCAAAGATAAAATTCTCAGACATTTTGGTTTAGATGTATGTGGAAAAATCTTTTCACAACTTCACATTCTGATTTAAAACCACAAAACGTATAAGGCTAGAATGTGTGCCCATGTTTCTCTGGTATTCCTCTGTTTTACCCTGTGATAGAGTGGTGACTGGTCCAGGTTAAACCCTTCCTTTAACACAGTGACCTCACCCACGGAAAATAACATCCTCCCCTCTGTGTTGCCATCTTCAAGGAAATACAAGACCCAATGTGAACATTTGGAGGAATGGAGCAGGGAATAATATGGTTGGGTTAGTCTGTAATGATGTAAAAGCATATAAAGTTTTTCATGGTCTGTGTTAAAATGAAACTCTCCTTCAATAATGGTTGACTTCCTTTTGGTTGCAAGTCATTTTGGCATTGATTTTCCCAGAACATTTGGGATTTGCTAATAGATTTCAAATACAGGGGCTGAAGGAAGGGCTGCCCCTACCTATATCCACAATTTGTCAGTTTTCCATGGCTGCGGGTTTTATATTTTCAAGCAGTCCATCGCTTTGCTCTTCTTGCATGACAGCAACTCTGCTAAGGTCTGCAATATAGATGAGGGGGTGTGGGACTGTGCAACATTTCAGGACCTCCTATTATGACTGTGAATCAGAGCATTCTCTTTAGTGTTGAATAATTCATGCTGTAAAAGTACAGTATATGCTAAGTCAGATTTTTCCCTGTCATGCGGAGAATCTACAAAAGCAGTCTGCGCTCATCTTAGAGCAGCCCCATGAACAAAGACTGCACTAAGATCCGGGGCAAGCAACAGTACCAAAAACAGAAAATTATATATTTCCTCCTCTCAGATGATGGATTTATCATGAACTTTTGCCAAAAATAAAACCAATCTTTATCCAGGCTACTGCTTTATTTTATTTTATAATTTTTACAACCTGCACACTTTGCATGACCATGGGATGAGAAAAGAGCAGACATAGAAAAAAAAAAAAAGGAAGAGGGATGAGCTGGGGTAGTAACGGCTGTTCCAGGCGGCCTTTTTGCTTTATTTATTCCAGACGCTCTCAGTATCCCATTACTCATGCAACAGCCTGAGAGCTCTTACTCATTGAAATCTCTGCTAAAGCCCTGCGTCAGCATCGTAGACAGACTAAAAGAAGGGAAGCAGAGAGCGAGGGCAAGAGGAAGAGAGGGCAATCGACAATACAGAGGTGAGACAAAACACTCATCCTGCTCTCAGCTCCATTTTTTTTCTGAGCAGGTCCGCCCGTGGTTACTATCCAAACCTCCATTAGCCTCCATGAATAATGAAGGGGAACAATAAGAGTGTTTGCAATGAGCTTTCCCCCCCACCACCACCACCACCACCACTCCACCCTTCATCCTAAACTTCTGTGACCAAGTGGGCGGCTATGCTGGCAGAAAAGGCTGAGAAATTAGCAAAGCTTTAAAGGAGAAAATCAGTCTTCTTTGTGCCGCTGCTCTCCCCCATTCATCTTAAAGGCAGAAGTGTTTGAGTCAGGGGAGTCATCTTTTATGAACTTCTTATCTGTTTAAAGACAAAAAGGCTTGGGGCAGAAAACATTGTTTTGATTAGTTTAAAAAGTTTGAAACTACCGGACTGTCTCAGAAAATTAGAATATTGTGATAAAGTTCTTTATTTTCTGTAATGCAATTAAAAAACATGAAATGTCATACATTCTGGATTCATTACAAATCAACTGAAATATCGCAAGCCTTTTATTGTTTTAATATCGCTGATTATGGCTTACAGCTTAAGAAACCCAAATATCCTATCTCAAAATTTTAGAATATCGTGAAAAAGTATACTAGTAGGCTATTCAACTAATCACTTGAATCGTCTAATTAACTCGAAACACTGCAGGGTTTCCTGAACCTTGAAAAACACTCAGCTTGGTTCAGTAAACTAAATCACAAGTATGGTAGTGGTTAAGAGACGACATAAGATTCTCACAGTAACTGGTGTACTGACCATGGCATTACTGTCCTTGATTGGCCTGCCAATTCCCCTGACCTGAACCCCATAGAGAATTTGTGGGCTATTGTGAAGAAGAAGCTGAAAGACACCAGAGCCAACAATGCAAATGAGCTAAAGGCCGCTATTGAAGCATCCTGGGCATCCATTACACCTCAGCAATGCCACAGGCTGATTGCCTCCATGCCACGCCGCATTGATGCAGTAATCTGTGCAAAAGGATTCCCAACCAAGTACTGAGTGCATTAATGGACATTTTCACATGTTTGATTTTGTTTTGCTGTTATCATTTTTTTTTTACTTGGTCTGAGGAAATATTCTAATATTTTGAGATAGGATTTTTGAGTTTTCTTCAGCTGTACGCCATAATCAGCGATATTAAAACAATAAAAGGCTTGCGATATTTCAGTTGATTTGTAATGAATCCAGAATATATGACATTTCATGTTTTTTAATTGCATTACAGAAAATAAAGAACTTTATCACAATATTCTAATTTTCTGAGACAGTCCTGTATATTTCATTTTCAGTACACATGTAAGAGCCTCAGAATCATCCCCAACCAATAAATAACTTAATTAAATAAAACTTCTGTTTGTCAAGTTAAACCTTACAACAATGAAATCAGTTTATTGTGTAATGCAAATGACATTTGTTTTGTTTTTAGCTTCCAGTTTTAGTGTTAGACAATCGGCAAGTACACAGAGTGTGGGATGTAGGCTACGTCATTACTGTCAACAAAAACAGTACAAGCTTTAGTTACCCAGCCTCAAACAGTTGCTCTTAGTGATTGTTGGATTAAGCTAAGCTAAGCGCGTTGCTTTAGTCAGTAAATTTCCTTTGTGCTTCGATGTTAGCATTAGCTCAGTATGTACTGTATATATATTTTTTGCAGTTCCAGTGAACTGTGTGAGGTAAAGAAGTTGTTGTTCTGCTTCATAAGCCTACAGCACTTTACTTTCACTGTGGGAAAATGTGTCTGCACCTCGGAAAGGTGGCGGCGTGCGCTCCTGACTTTTGAAATGAGAGTGAACAGCATGATGAGATCAAGTAAGTTGCCTGAGGCCTTCAGAAAGATGATTATAGCAGCTTATCAATCTAAAAGGGGCAAACCTTTCTCAGGCCGACGAAGAGCCTTGCTGAAGTTAATTTAACCTCCAGGGGTAAGACTAGCTGATAGAGGCGGCGTGTCCAACTGTTCTGCTCCTATTGTTGTGTGTCGCAGGTTAAACAGGGTTGGACTTTTGTTGTGTGCTTAAATCAGTTCATTGTTACCAGTTCTTCATAAAGATGTTCAGATCTTCTTGCTGAAATAGGTTTACTTATGTTTTCAACACAGTGAACACATACGTAAAGTAAGAAAAGAGTTTTCCTGAGTAGGAAAACACATGTAGATAAATAAAATAATTGAATTATGCATCACTGTGTTGCAAAAAAAAAAATCCAATATAGGTATTCATGCATTTTCAAACTCCTCCACCTTTACTCTGACAACATAGGTCAGTTTCTCCAATATCATAAAAGACAATACTTCTCTCAACCACAATTCTTTTCTTTGTGTTAAAGCAGTGATTCCTCTCACCTGTGGTCCACAATCAATATAAAAAAAAGGCAAGGTTCTTTGGGTCAACACCCAGTAGATGGAGTTTTGCATCACATACCACCTGCACTCCAACACTGTAAGAAATGGTGTGCACTACCATCCTCTAGTATGTTTTGCAGTTCAGGGCAGTCTCATGCGTCGTGACACAGGGGGCGAACATTTAAAACCAAACATCTGTAACGTCAGCAGACCATCGAGTCAGCTTCTCATGTGTAAAGTAAGTCCTCATCAACCACTTGTAAAGAAGTTCATATTTAATGAGGCTCTCTAATTCGTTTCAAATGATTGTAAATTTTTCTGTATATTTACTGTATATTTTTTGTTTGCATATTTTACTCGTTGTGGAAAGACATTTCATTTTACAACATCTGTTTTTATTTCTAAAGATTGGTACATAGCTGGAACTTGTCCATAACCTTATTTATGACAATGAGCCATAATGAGGTTGTTGATCACAGAGAGACCAATTCGTTTATAATCACAATCAGACCCACTGCCAAATCTAAAATGAACTATTTAACTTAAATTCACAACTAAAGAATATCTAGGAAGGTAAGGAATTAAGAGCTAAAGACAGAAATGTGTAAAATCAACCAGGACGTTTTAGACGATGGTTGATATCCAATCTTTGTACCATTCTTTGTCCTCTCATAAGATTACCATCAGCTGGTGGCAAACCTTGAATATCCTGTATCCAAGTGTTACATTGAGGTTTTAGACGTGTTTCCATCCATTCTCACCCACTGCTGTGTAACTCATCCACATGCACTCACTATGCCAACATCACTATCTTGCTTTGTTCTGAGAATAGTTTCAAATGTCCCCAATCAAAACATAACAGCTCGTCTCAGATCTTTGCATATAAACTTTTTTTTTTGTCAGACTAAATGTATAAGAACACAGTGGCGAAAGTGTGTGCAAAGAAGAAAATAACAAACACTCAATTAGAAAACCTTAATGCTAAAAAAGGTTAGGGTTGGCAGTAAGTAGACATGACTGCAGATGAGTTAGACGTGGTCGCCTTTCCCCATCGTTTTCCGCCCACATGTTTTACTTGTTGGAAATATATCGCATTTTTGTCACCCTGCAATTTGAGCAAGTAAATTAAATTATCTCTTATTTATTATCTGCTGTGTTAGATCTAGGGCTTAGAGGTAGATAATACAGACTGGTTTGAAATTAACAGCGCTAACTAATTCAAGAAATCAATGTGACGTACAGTAGAAACCCAAAATACAGATTTATCTCATTTAACAGGCACTGCGTTTCTTGAGAGTTTGCCTGTGGGGCAAAAAAGGTTATGGTTGAGTATAAAGGTTACTTCAGTAATTTGTTTCAACCTTGTGATGGAGAAGCCATGACTTGTCTCAGGTTCTGCCACGACTGTTGGATTTGGACATAAGCGTAAGGATTGCAACTATAAGAATAGGTCCTGAAACACTCGTACCTGTCTACAGTTAAGTTGTTACTAGAAGTGCCAAAACATTATTGTACCGAGTTATGCTGCAAAGCATCTCTTCGCCACTTGCTGGCTTTGTTGCTGCCATCATAGGATGCAGGCGAAAAGAAGATAAACAACACGGGGGACTCGGTGTGCCTGTTGCAGCAACAGGAGGAGGAAGTATTGACAAATGGCCGGAGGCGCTCGGTGGGCTGGATTGCGCTCCAGGCTTGGTTCCGCGGTTGCACCATCCAGCTTTGGTTCCATTGTGAATGAATAGGAACAGCAAGAAACCTGATGCCAACAACTCTTTCAAGTCCTTTTACAACCTGCAAAGATAAACTTGGTCACATGATTGTGTGAGCCTTGTACAACCTTCTCCTTTTTCAGGTATTTCTTCCTGATCATCATCATCATCCGACTATCCATCAGTCAGAGCACATTTGCTGCCTTGCTCCTCATCTGACTCTGCGCCGCTGTCTTGGCAGCTTGTGGTTATAGCCGTGGTGGGAGTTCATTGTTGGATGTCAAACGCTGCTCAGTTGGTCACCTCTCATTTTCAAGGCTTCACTGCATGCATTTCATGCTCACTCATGCACGTTCTCTCTCAATCAATTTTCCCTTATTTTCTCTTGTCTGTTTTTTTTTTCTCTACAGCCTATTCATTTGGTCCCCAGGGAGATGGTAGGATGTGTTTATTCGCGTTTGAGTCGGATTTTTTTCTTTTCTTTTCTTTTTCCTTTTTTTGGATCTCACTTCTTTCCACAACTTCCAAACGGGAACACCTTGCCGCAGGGCTCTTAGGCTCGTTCCATTTTTCCTTGTTTTGTATTTAGTTTTATTTTTGTATTTATTTAGTCCACGTCTTAAATATTTGGAGAAAAATACTAAAATGACAAAGTAATAATTTTCCTCATCAATAGGAAGTCTCAAAAGTCAAAAAATTTATTTTGAAAAAGAAGTAAACTAGGGGGCAACATTTCATAACAGTATTATTTATAAACCTAAGGGCCCACAGGACCAGACCAGCACTAAGGTTCTAAGCTTTCTTGAGATGGCCTCGCGCCCAGTCTGCACAGACTGGCACGACAACCCAACGTGCGAGTATAACTCAGCCTTTTTTTTTTTTTGTGGAACCATATCAGGTTTCTAGGTAAGCAGTGAGATAGCATGGCGGCAGCAGTGGCAGTGTATCCTTTGTATGGGACCTTTGTTGTTTTGTCATCACAGAAGATGAAGTAGACCTGGCTACACTGGCTTCGTGCTAAAGCTGCAGCTTCATCACCCTCACTTGGCTGAAAGCTTTTCCAACCCTGTTCCCACAATACTGCTTTGATTCAAAAGGACCTCACCACGCAGCTTCAGCAAACGTTCCTCGCTCTGTGCACCAAAAAATACTGTGCACGGCTTCCAGCTGGGGAGAAGTGGAGCACACCTCCAAATTGCGCCGTGCTGGTTGCTAGGAGAGGGGACGGTAGGGAGCACAAGAAGCATTTGGAGTTCATGCTATTATTTTAAAGTTCTCACAGCAGAATTCACAGAAAAAATATTCAGGTTTGACAACCGATGTGACATTATTCATGATCATGAATATAAGAAAATGAAGATGGTGGATTCTGTATGTATTGTTCTATATGACTTCACTCATTAAGGTAGCCTCACTGGGCCATCAAAATTGTTGCACAGGAGAGCATTCTTATAGCAATCAGCAGGGTTTTATACAGGCAACACCTGCACCTACATCATCTCATGTTAAGAAGCTGATAAACAATAATAATGGGGATATCCTCTTTCACAGCAAGGCTGAAACTGATGCTGGAGGCACACACACAGCTTCCATCTAAAGAGATAAATTCTAAATATTGTGACAAGGTCCAATATTAATACCAGCACCGACGTAATACCAATGGGATAACCTAAGTGGTAGTCTGACCTCTATTTGATGTATTTGGTGTTGGGGAATTCAGTCTAGGTACTGAAAACACCATTTATAAAGGTTTACATTCAGCATAAGATTTGTGAAGTTGTGGAGTCCAGATATGCACTATGCCTCCCTCTATCTGGCCCAAAGAATTTATTTCCCAAAACAAAGTTTATGAGAGTGGGTTTTGTTTAAGATTGTAATATGACCCAAAAATAACTCATAACTGTAAAGATAGTACATCAAAAATATGAGAAAGTGAGACAACATAGTATCTCATGAATTTAAACGTTTATTTACCCGTAACTTTTTATTTCAACAGAACAGGGGAGGACCTGAGGTAAATTAACAAAGTCAGCAATTCATAATTCTTTCCTCTGAAAATTCAACAGCCAAAAATTGTTTCTTTTTATTTTCCCTTTTATGCTCTTATTTGAGGTTTGATGCCACAATTAAACTTTCAGGCAAGGACAGATAAACTTTCATCACTTTAGTTTTTAGTTTTTTTTTCCCTTTTTCTTTTTCCTATCCCCCCCTCCCCATGTTTGATGTCTCTGCCTCTCTGTCTACAAGTCCTTGGCTTTGTAGTGTTGAATCTTCAAAGAAAGAGTCAGATTAGAACGAACCCCTCCTGTTTGATTGCAGAGGGGTCAATAATGAATGCGGCAGTCTTAAGTTCCTCTGAGAAATTGTCCTAAAAAGGCCCAGTGCAAATTGGCTTTCGTGGGTATGTATGTTTAGCCTCCACACGGTGTGCTCGTGTGTGTGTGTGTGTGTGTGTGTGTACATGTGTGTGTGTGTGTGTGTACATGTGTCTGACTGGTTGCTGCTGCACATGGGGTTAACACAACATGTGAGAAGCAGGCAGCCGCTCTGAGGTCTCCCAGAGCCACCCTCCTCTTCAGCGTTGGCTAGATTGCTGTGGTTGGTTATTACTACCTGCAGCCTTTTACTTGCTACCAATTTTAGGAAATTTCCAACGAATGACCCAGACAGTCAAGGTTAATGCAGGCAGTTGAGGATTGGAGGGTTACCTGTAACAAATCAGCCTTGAAATTCAATTGAATTTGAATTGTTCAAAAAAATAAAGCATCCAAAGGGAAACCATTATTTCTTTTTAGCTACAAAAATGAAGGATAAAGTCCCCATTTTCAGGAGTTAAAGTGTGAAGTTCAAATGGATTTATTAAAATTCAGATGGATTATAGTGATCAATGCATCTTCCTAAATAATTGACATCCCCTCTCCTTTGTTTCCTCCAAAGTGACCTTTTCTAATTGAAGGTAACGTATTTATCTTATGCCGTTTTTGTAATGCCCATCTTATAAATTGTTCTGGGTTCTTTTTCATTAAATTCCTAAAAGGTGTTATATGAAAACTAAAGGAGCCCCCACTCGGGGTGCTGACCGGAGAGTAAGGGGTTGGTGTGGGGGTGGGACATACGTGATTGGGAGTGTAATAGGTGGCTGTGGAGCCGGTGGAAGGTGTGTTCTGGGTTCTCTAGGATCTCGAGAGGCAGTGAAATATGAAGGCCAAAAACAAAGTGACAGAGAAAAATGTCTCTTCCCTCTTTTCGTTTTCACCCGCTTATCACTCCCATGCCATCAAAAAGTCCTGTCGGTGCACAACACACATTGTGAAAACTACTGAGGAGGTCAGTTGGGGCTGTGTAAAAGCAAAGTGATTACCTCTTACAAGGAATGTTTAATCAGTTACCCACTATGCTTTAGATAACTTCTGACCCTGGCATGATGGGAAAACTAATTCTCTGCCAGTGCAGAATTCAAGTGGCAGTTTCCTGAAGGACATTAGCGTCTTAATTAAACTCAGGACAATTCTTCATTGCGGGGCCAACGCAGGCAGTCTTGTTCAGAGAGAAACCAGGGAGTGAATTACTGCCATTCATCAAACTATTGGTTTCTTTGGTGCCCAGTAACATCACCAATCCTACCAGGGGAGCCTACTTCAACATTAATGCTCCACTGGGCATTTAGGAGAATGATGTGAAACGCTCTAGAAGCTTGTTGTAACTCAAAAAGCGGGTGGATATATTATTTTCTATTGAATGTTGATTTTTTTTATAAAATATGAAAAAAACGGCGTAGTTTCCGAAGTAATGACAAGAACAATAGATTTAAAAAAAAATGCTATTGGTACTTTTAATGTCATTCTGTTGTTGAAATTCAGTGCAATTATTACATGAAAACTTGCTAAAACCTGCATTTATCATAACTATATTGACAAATGTGAATTTAATTTATCGATTTATCATTTTAACAGACTCATGCTCAACTTAGGAACCAAACTTTAAACTACAAAACCAATATAGGTCAAAATCATTAGCACTCCTGATGCTATTAGACCTCTGTGTCTCCTTTTTGTGGAATTGAAACCAACAGTCCTTTGTTGTAGTTTTCTATGATACCTCTCCTAAAAAATCCCAAGCATTCTTATTTGGCAAATCTTTAGTTACTTGAGAAGTGATGGCCTTGGTCCCCAGTTCACCCCCAGATTTTTACCGGGATTCAATTCTGCACTCTTCACTCACTTTGGTGTTCTGGATTTAGTTCCTCACAATCATCAATTAATATTTTGGATCTGTGTCATGTTGGAAGATCAAGAGATAACTCAGACCCAGTTTTGCTTCTGACCCCTTCAGGGTTTCTTTCAAAATCTTTTATATATCCTTCTTTCTTCAGGATTTCTTCCAACTTGATGATGATTGATGATTATGGACCAGATCATGTTTCATTTAGGGAACCATAGTCTTTATGTTTTAGGCCTCCCTCTTTTCTCCCAAAACATAAGCTATATCTTTATATAGGAAGCCAACATATTGTCTCAACTCATCACTTTACATGTGTCCTCTATGCAAACTTCCTACATACACAACCAGGCAGATATTGCATATAGGCATACATCAGGCTGGCTTGAAGATGTCTCCCCTGTAGAAGAGAGTTTTTCTTGGCCTGCAGTCTTGCAGTCCATCCCATAATAAATGTCCAGGTAGTTTTTCCTGGGTCTTTAGAGACATCTCTAGCTGCTTTCATTTTGAGGGTATTTCCTTCCCTACTCTGCCATCTCTCTGTTATCTGTGGTTTGCCTCTCTTTGGATGTCTTGATTATACATCTGACTTCAGTTTTTGACTCCTGGAAAGGTTGTGAAAACTTTATTAATTTCCTGCTTTGTAGGTATCAATTGTTCTTTTCTCAAGTTTAAAATAATTTATTTTGTTTCAGCATTGATTTTTCTCAACTGACAGCTGAAACCCTCTCTCACGTTCTAATGTGCAAACTGGGACAACACCCCCAGTTTTAACTAATTTGACATTTTCTAAGCATCACAAACCGGGGTGTTTGCTACTTCTCAGTGACGAGGTCAAATCTTAAAGGGGCTACTAATTTTGTTTGGTTTCTCTGGCCCAATTGTATATATGCCACAAAAACATAAAATGGTGCCGCCATGCAAAATAATCCTGTGATGTTTGAGACAAATCACTTGATATGTTTAACAGAGTATGTGAAAAAATGTTTGAAAATTAAACTCTTTCAGACTCGGCTCCTCCCCGGCCTCGACATGTTCAACCTTATTTCACAGCACCTAATCTCTGCATGCCCCCCAGGAAACCCATAAAGTTGGTGACCAAAACAATAAAAACCTGGACTGGAGAACCTGACCAGCTACAGGACTGATACCAGGCTATATTTTAATACCTGGAGCTATATGAGCGCACATATGCTGTTCTCTCTTATATTAAGTTATGTACAGAGATTGTCAATGTAAATAAGATGGCCTGCGCTTATCCTGATAAAAAAAAAACTTTGAATAACTTCAAGGATGAAGGAACTCCTAACAGAGATTCTGCCTTAAAGACGGGAAACAAAGACCTTTACAGTTCAGCCAGATCAGATCAAAAAAGAGGGACAAAAACAGCAAAAGTGGAGTTCAGATGGAAAGTGGAGGTACACCTGGAGGTCAACAACTCACGGTGAGTTTGAGATTGGATTCACCAACTCACAAACTTGAGGGGGAACCAGCAGAGTGTAGCAGAAGAATTAAACCGCCTTTTCACTCGCCAAGATACATTTAGACATCCATCACCACTGGCACGCCATCGAACAACCAGTTCTCCACCTTTCATCCTGCAGAATCATCAGGCGTGCCTTGAAGACCGTCAACTCACACACAGCTACTGCTCCAGATTGATTTCCGGGGAGAGCCCTATGTGCCTCTCTGCTGGCTGGCTTACGGTAGTCCCAACAGGAACCATCAACACATCCCTGGCTCAAGCCAAGGTCCTAACCTTACCGAAAGCGGCCGCCATCATTCCGGTCCCAGAAGAGGCAGCGGTAGCAGGATTCAATGACTGCAGACCAGAAGCATTGACATGTGTGGTCATGAAGAGCTTCAAGAGGCTGAGGCTTGGTCTTCCAGAACCCTAATCCTCACCAGTTCACCTACAGGCCAAGGCTATCCATGAAGGACGCTATCTGACCCATAACCACCAAGAGCTACTAAGACCCAACGTCGGAATGATGTTTGACTAATATTTGGCTTGCAGCACCACCATTAATAAATTAATAAGAAGATCTGCTCATGGATCACGGACTTCCCCGACGGATCAACCACAGGTGGTCCAGGGGGCTCAGCAACTGTCCGCCACAGAGCTGTGAGCTAAGCCCCCTCCTGTATGCTCACTACACATCTGACTGGTCTCCTTCTCAACCCTTAAACTCTATCATCAAATTTCTAGATGACTCCACTGTGGTGGGTCTGATCATGAGGTGATGAGTCATTCTATAGAGAGGAAATCCAAAGTGGTGCTCTAAGAGTCACCTGGAGCTGAATACTGTAAAGACCAAAGAGATCGTCATTGATTTCAGGAGGCATGGGGGCGGGGGGGGGGGTTGGTCCAATACCACATCAATGGAGCCCAGGTAGAGAGGGGGGTCACCTTCAGGTTCCTGGGGAAGCACATCTCTGAGGACCTCACCTATAGTGTTACAGTTCAGATCCATGAGGTGCAAAACAAACAGACTGAGGTACAGTTTTTATCTGGGGGCGTCCACACTCCTAAACTCTTGCTATAACTCAATGTGATTTGTGGCATAAGTTTAATAAGTCTCATATTCTCATAGTAAGTTTACGACCCTCATTTCTTTGTTGTCCAGCAAAAAATATCGTATATGTACATGCAACTATCTTTATGGTGCGTGTGTGTCTGTTTATTTGGATGACCTTATATTTCCCTTTTAAATGCCAAGATGATGTTTTATGATTAATGTGTTATTTGATGCAACTGATGTAGTGTGTCCATGTTACAGGTCCCTCTTGCAAACGAGAGCACCAGTCTCAATTATATATATATATATATATATATATATATATATATATATATATATATATATATATATATATATATATCCCTTTTTATGTCCAGAATCATGTAACACATTTTTTTTTATATACGGCAGCATACATTGCTGGATAAGAGACAACGTGACAGGAGTTTAGATGTCTAGACAGCTGTCCATTTATGAATCCTGGTCCCACCTCATTCCTTCTCTTTTGTCATCAGCTGTATATGATGAATACAGCAGTCCGAGAAGCTGTAGAACATGTAGTATTTGACATGACCTGAAAATAACTTAGATGCTAATGGCTATATTGTAGGAGCCCATATTTGTCAGCATTATATCACAGAGGATCACCTTTACACACAAATACAGCGCTGGATGCAGCCAGGGACATTAGTAAACAATAAACACATCATATGAAAGCTAAACATTGCTAGTACAAAGTTACACTCAAAGTCTATAATGGAATAGTATTCTACCACCAAAGAAAGAGCCAACAATGTCACACAGCTCTATGATTTACATGCTCTATGATTTACATGCTCTTTACTTGTTGTACCACATTCCTAGTTAAGGCATATGTATTAAAAAGGTTTGCTTCAGCACATTAGGAATTTAAAAAAGCTGTTCTTCCCACAATAGCCATTGCATTTCCGTGGCAACCAGGTAAAAATAGCTGCTATAATGTCAGGCCTTCCCACTCATATACAGTATACAGGCAAATGTTTTTGCTTTCTAAAAATAAGAGGGATGGTGACAAATAAAAAGTTTAAGTCCAGTAGTCCACCACATGTCCACTAAAATTCTCATCCATAACTTGTAGCGAGAGGGATGTTTTTACCTCCCTTAATGTTCTTTTACGGGCTTCATACGAAGCAGTTCTGTTGTATTAAAGTATTATGGGCCTACCTTGGCTTGCAATATTTTGGATCAAGCAGCTGCTGTGAGGAGTTGCTGGAGGTAAATCCAGCTGTTTAGAGATGAATTTCACTGTAAGTCTGACTGTACGGCTCCTTTCTGGACTAAACTCTGTCGGAGGGGGGGTCGGGGAGGAGCTGAAAAAGTCAGCTTTCCCAGGTTTTAAAATTGATGTTTAATCCTCTGTAAGTATTTTAATTTTGTTTGTAGCGCTTTGAGACACTTAAAGTGCACAAAACATAATCTTCATTGTTGTCAATGTTATTATTGTTTTTGAAATATATTCATTGTCATTATTACCTCTACTTCCAATGGATAGAACTGCACACTGCAAAAACAGAACTAAAAATATGTAAAATCTTCTTGAAATGTGTGTATTTGTCCTTGATTTGAGCAGGTAAATAAGATTATCTGCCAATGGAATGAGTAATTTTACCCCTACAATAAGATAATTAGATATAATGCACTTGAAATAAGTTGATGGGGATGAGTTCTTCCTATTTTAAGTGCAAAAATCTTATTCCATTGGCAGATCATCTTGTTTACCGACTTAAATAAAGTACAAATACACTAATTTCAAGAAAATTTTAACTTACTTTTAGTTAAGTTTAGTTTGTTTTTGCAGAGCATCTCTCTTTTACGGCAGCTCTCAAGCAGCACATACAGTTCACTCACTTAAACGGGGCAGACCGAGTTGGTGTTGCGCACACAGTCTTCGAAGATCCCCCGCAACACGGCCACTTATTGCACTTGCCCTTGCAATTTAGCTCTCCTCATTTGGAATTGTTTGGAGATTACGGCAACTCAATAGATGCCCAGAAGTCTACGTTTTTGACCAAATTGGAAAAACCTTTATGGTCCATTCATATCAAGAGCGTTCAAATCATGCAACATAGACTATCCCTGTATAAGTATGTTCTCAACACTAATAATGTGAGAAACGTTTGAAAGAGGTCATCCTCTTGGGGATGTTGTGGGATGAATACCCCGATGTCAGAAGGGATAGTGAGCATAAAGGCCTGTCTAATTCTTTAGCCATCTCTTGATTAATCTCTATCTGCCATAGAGGTGAGTTTGATTGATACCCTCTCCTGATGAGAAGACACACGGTTCATGGTGAACGTACTTGATTGATAACACAGCCAAGTACTGCACAAATACTAATTGAAATGTGGCTGCCTGGGCTAAAGTGACATTGTCATTAGAGTGGCACAGTTGCTGCTTGATCTAACCTTGATGGTTACAGTCCTTATGAGAGGGAACTATGAAAAGAATTCAGAACATCCTAGTAGAGAGACTGAAGTACTTAGGTTTGCACCACTAATAAAATGGGGTAAATCACATTATCCACGTTATCAGGCTTTATGAGAAAGCTTTTCTTCCCATAATTGTTTATTACTTGATCGAGCATTTAGTTACATTACCCCACACAATGTTTACGCTCCACAGGAATTACCTCTTTTTTTATTTAAGTGTGGTTGTGGATGATTCTGTCACACAATATTCGGAATATTTTTAGTTCCTATTTGGATGCCGCCCACTGTGTGTTGCATGGATTATAGTACCTGCTGTGACACATAATGCAGAGAAACGCAGGGCGGAGGGAACATCTCCAAACAATGAGAAATGAGAGTTGCACAAGGAGCAAATGGGCTGGAAAATTCAGAACAGTGTTGTACTGTGGTGATCCAAATTTCCTGTAAAACAAGATAGAGTGAATGGAGGCAGTGAAATCAAGACCAAGACAGGGCATCTGTCTTTAGACCGCTAGAGGAGTTAGACAAATGGTCGCCGAGTTACTCGGTGAAACTACGGTATGCAACTCTGCACAATCTGAAAAGCAAAATCTATTTACAAGGAGAAAAATCGAAAATTTTACACCAACTACTTGCATTCTACAATCAAATGTGAAATGTAACCAATGAAATGTAAAACACAGCAAGCGGAAATATATACGGTGATGTCCTGATGCAGTTCTGCTTGTCATGAGCAACATTAATTACAGTCAGGCCATCAAGCATAACGAGCAATAAACATTCCAGAAGTGACTTGTGGCCATTTTGTTAGACAGCCAGTATTGATTGTAAAAAAAATGGTGGCGCCCTGTGCCTGCAGTGAGGCACTCTTAGCGCATGTGACAGCCAAGCATGTACCTGAAAGGTGCAACTGAAACTGACAGGTAAATGCCTGTATAAATGCCACACAATGGCCACCAAAGAAGAGTCTCCAGGTCCAATGTGAGCTTTACAACAAAGACTCATATTGTGTTTATTCCCTCGAAAAGGTACAGAAAAGCAGGAGAAATGTTGTCTAAAACAGACCTAACAGACAGTCACAATACCGAGTGACTTAAAATCACACCCTGGTGAACCCAGTCTGTCTGTAATGCACCACAGTGATGAATGACAGAAAAAAAAAAGAATTACAAATCTGGCAACATGAAACTAGACGTCGCAATTTCTGCTCAGCTTCTGACCAGGCCTTATGCTCTGAGTTGCATAACCGTGCGTCAGCTCAGCAACGTCTTCCCATTATTTTCAGTTGATGCCTTATCCATTTGAAACAAAGGTTTTCAATGGAGTCACTAGGATAAATTAGGCCTGGTCTTCACTTATTTGCATTCACTAAACTCACTCCCCTTTCATCCACGGCGGGATCTTGGGGCAAAGTAAAGCAGCTCACTGTGTGCGTTCCTGTGTTGCCAATAAGCAGCTCCGCATCCATTTGGTTTAGTTAAACCAGAATTAAATTGGTTAGGAGAAAAAGTTTCCATAACACTTCAGAATGATAAACCTATATGGATACAAAAATAGTAAAGGCTTTAATATGACAGATCTAATGCCTGGTAATAAGTAATATCTGTAAAAAGTAGTATCTCTCTGTGGTTAAACTTTCTTCCTGTTCATTATAAACTCATACATATAATAAAGAAACCTATTTTCCCATCAGAAACCTAACTTTTTTTTTCTCATATTAAACTTCACATCATCAACACCATGATGTGTTAACACCAGCATTTCTCAAACTCATGTTGGGAGTGTTTAAATTCAGTACTCTATCATAGTGGAGTAATTGTAAAGAAAATAGAGACCATACATTTATTTTATGATGTTTATTTCTCCCCTTAGGATATAGTCTTTCACAAAGTATAACCTTTCCACAACATATTCTCTGTATAGACGGTGGAGTCAGAACATGTGACGAGATAAGGGAGGACAGCAATGTTCATAATATGAGTAAACAGTGAAAGAAAGAGAGGGGGAGGGGGGGGGGCAGAAAATATGGCAGTCAGATGGAGAGCTGGCACCCTCTTATTGTGCTGGCACAGCATCAACAAGTTGATGGCCAATTAGCAGTAAGTAATGGGCAGGTGGAGCCCAAGCCGACTGAAATATAACACAGTCAAATCCCTGCACGCCTTAAACCTTTTATCCATTGAGCCCCTCCATCTTCCTTGTCCCCCCCCCCCCCCTACTGCCTTAGTGACCCATCCCCAAGCACAACTCCTTTAAAGCTTGGCTCCTCTATCTTTAAAGGCCAAATGGCATTCACAATTGTTTCCACACATCAGTTTGTATCTTAGCGTGTTAGCTGCCTCGCAGACAAAGAGCCGACGGCCGACCAGAGCTGCGGGGCTTCGCTTTAGCTTTTGGCACTGATTAAGCCATGCAGGGATAAGCCGCACATTTCATTCATATACTTGAGCTTTCTCGCTACGACTGTAGCATGAGCTCTGATGTTCTATCTCACAACAACAGACGTTCAATGGCTTCTTGAGGAGATTCAAGTCTAACTCTTAGCTTTGGCAACAGAAGCTCTGCCATTTTCCTGAAGGGTTAACAGAGAACCTGTCGTTGACTATGATCCCATTTCATTCGTCCTTCACTCGTTTCTTTCTTTTTTTCCAGCATATAACTGTGAATTTAGATTAGAAAATGGTTCCACAGCTCTATGACTTGGTTGCACCCTGCAGCAACAGTCCCTGCATTTTCAATTCATTGGGCTATAAAGAACTCATTTCAATTTTGTTTAATCTATAGCATTCGGTGCTATAGTGTGGAAAGGCCCTCAGGCCTGAGCATTTACCTGAATACATGATCATGGACAGTGAGATGAAGAAACGGCCAAAACATTAGAACCGGACCAACACTGATCAAAGTCTTCTTACAATGAACAGAACAGGACCAGAGACTTTGTGGGGGAGTAATGTGCGGTGTTTAGCTCTCAGACATTTGCTTTGTTACGTTGTTTGGCAATACTATGATGCACCCAGTTCACCAGACAACAAAAGCAAAACAAAACCAAATTAATAAAGTTTCTCTTGATAGTCAGTTCCAGCAGGAAGTGAATTAAGCCATATTAAATCCACTGACCTTAGGTTTATGTTTCTCATCCACCAAGGCTCGGGTTAGGGTACGTTCAGGGCAGGGGATAAATAACAAGTATTACATTAGGTTTAGGTATTAAATCTACTGAGCCTAGGTTCAGGGTTCCTCACTTCTCTCTCAGTCACTACATATTATAATGGCCAAAGCTTCTGGTGTGAACTTCTGGTAATGACAGAAAAAATGGTGGCACCATGTGCCTGCAGTAGGGTTTCACATTTTTGGATACATTTCGACTTTAGAGAGTGATTTTTTTAATTGTGGTATTTGGTACATTTAAGATATATGCTGGATAAATTAGCCTGGCTAGCCCTTCCATTTTTGTTAACAATATTCTTCCAAACATTGAGCCAATTGTCAAATATTTGTTGATTTTTTATTTTTATTTTTTTTTAAATGGCTTGAATATTTGTTCAAGCTTTTGAGAAAAAAGAAACCGCTAAATTAACTTAATAAAATTGATTTGTTACAAATGCAGACCGCGGGCTCTATGTAGTTTGTTTGAGTGGCGTTGCCATAAGGTGACGTCGGGACCATGGCGATTTTCTTCGTAAAATTGTCCGTTTACAAACCGCAATCCCGCTCTCGAATAAAACCTACACCCCGCTATAATTACTTTAGTAAGTTGTCCAGACCAATTACAATATTTTGCACAATTGAGCATACGTTAAACCAACCATGTATAGTGACGTCATCAGAAGGCGCAGGACCCGAGTCGATCTGGTACCTACACCGGCATTGAAAGAAAAAAATGGTGTATCTTTAATGTATCTTTAGCAAGCTTTACGCTTGCAAAAGAATCATTAAAAAAAGTGAAAAGGCTGGAACACAGACCCTGAACGTGGAAAAACACTGAAAGCAATGACTTTGCAGATTTTCTTCTGTTTCTTTCTTGCTCTATCTGTTGTCACCCGTCCGTTCAGAGACATTTGCTTTAATTTCATCTGTACAAGTGATGCAGTTTCCAGTACATCAACCTCGACATCAAGGTTTAGAGTGTACCTGGTGTCGTAATGATCCAAAGAGATCATAAACTTTTGTTTGCATTCAATGCTTTAGTCTATACCTATTTATGACTACCGTATAATTTAGAGTCAAGGTTGCAGTGGGAATAATGTATATAAGATGTAAAATTCAAACTTAACATACTGCACAAAGTATTGAAAAAAGAAAAAGCACTGTACATTTCAGACTTTATTTTTTCAAATTGTGTTTACATAACATTTCTGTGTGTTTTTTATCATAGCACTTTGTTATAATTGACTTACTGTTCTAAACATTTTAAATATGTTGTTTCAAAATTGTTTTAAAACTGTCACAAAATGACTTCCTTCCTATCTTTCTATTTCTATGACAGTATAACCTTAACTACAATGATAAATGGGTTTTGATCATTCAAAACCTTAAATAGTACAGCTTGAGCTGTATTATCTCCAGTAGTATTACGCTGACAGTGGCTAATAGAAGCGAGGAGAAAAAGGAGAGCATAATTGTAATGAAATCAAAGTTCTGTGCCTTTAAGAGAGGAAAACTGCTTTCTTAACTGATGTGGAGAGACAGAGGAGAAAATTTGCCTACGGGGAGTTGAAGCATCAGTGAAAAGAAGGTGGAGAAGGAAGAATATGATTATGTAGCTAGGCATTGCAAATTGAATTATTTAAATGTATGCCCTTTAATCATGGCCAAGGGAGTGAAAATAAAGTAACGCCAGAGCCAACGAATGAACCATTGAACCAAGGCAGGAAAAGGCCAGCTAGAGAGTGTGATGAGATTTCTGCAGACTTTGTTGTATTGTTGCATACAAGAAAGCACTCTGTTGCATTGAAGATTCCTTAGAAGAAAAAAAAAAAACAAAGAGAAAAACAGAGCACGCTCGTGTTGCAAGGAATTCTTTCCAGCCGTGATAGAAGGCCTTTGGACATGAACTCTGACTGCGCGTATGACCCTGTGGGTTTCACGCTTTGTGCTCCCTGGCAATCAAATCTTAACTTGTTGGCCCAAAAACCACCTCCGTGTTTGCACTACAGGAGCACTGAGAAAAGAACAGCGTGAAAAAACATTAAGATTAACTGCCCTGCCACGGGCTAGGCTCTAAATTCTGTATTCGCTGATTCATTTATGTAACCTGTAGTTGGAGCTCACTCACAAACCAATCCCAGAGACGCAGGGATCCATTTCCTTTCCTGATTAAATTTCAACGGTCTCGTTTTGTGTGCCATTAATCCTATGCGCTTTCTTTTTTTTTCTTCATAGTACTGTTCCCTCTGTATGTCCAATCATCGTAGATTAGTGATCCTCCATTACATGTTCCCTTCTCATTTCCATAAGCATTCATCCTCTTGAGTTACATGCTAGCAGTATTGCCTATCTCTTGGTTAACAAAAGGACAGCCCTTCCCATTTTCTATTATTAGTCGGGACGCCTAATGACTTTATCAAACCCTGTCAGCGAGTGATTCCTGTAAACCCCTGCAGTGCATAAGCCAGAACAGACACAGGGCCGGGCTGAATAAAGAACGTAAGGGTCTTTAATTAAATCTGTCATCTTGGCATTTGATAAGCGCAGCAGGGCATTATGGCTGCCAGCGATGGAGGCTGATGGTTGAGAGAGGGCCGTGCTTGTCCTCGCCTAAGCGTTACACCAGAATAGGAGGGAAGAAAAACAAGGAGCGCAGACTTAAACACGTGCAGCTGCATTCAACAGCGTGTGCAGTAAATAACTTGTAGATTGTGCTCCTGTCACTGAGATAAATACCGCGCTCAAATCATATTCCTCTCGCAGGCCAAGAAAAAGGAGAAAGAGAAGATGATACATGCTAACAAAATGACTTATTCTTTGATGCCACCGTTTAGCGCTTCACACAGACGCAGTGGTCGTACGTAAAACGCTGTCACGCGCAAACGTCCTCAGAATACAGCAGCAATATATTAGCACATTTAGGAATGTTTTTTTTTTTTATTGTTAAAGTCTCTGAAACTTATCCCTTGGCACCAAGACTATTTAACCCTGGTGTAACTTCCACTCAGAACAGGATCAACCACGTAAACGCAGTGGAGGGGTGGATGGAAGTGACCTTGGCATGAGAATTTTTTTGGAGCTGGGTTCTGTCATGATTTGTGAGTAGTTAATATCTTACTGGTCTGGTGTTTCTGGTTTGCTTAAACACAGATTTGTTAAAGCTGGAAGCAGTAGTTTATGGCTCGTCGCAGCACTGTTCTGATATACCTGTATTCGATTGGTACTCAAACTTTGAGTTGAAATAAAAAATAAATTAAATTATTAGATTTAATTTAAGAAATAGCCCTTCCAAAACACAGAAGGAAGTAAAGTTTTGGATAGTGTAAGATGCCATGTAGGGTATGTATTTTTGTAACTTCACATTAAAGTTATATATATTTTAAAGGAATATGGTCAAGTTTCAACAAAGCACTCCATTAAGTCCATTAGAGAAAATAGTCACCCTCTGAAAAATGTCACATTTCCTGGAAAATTTTGTTTTTTGCTACGTAAAAAATTAAAATAAAACAGTACGGGAATCAAAAAAAAGATCTTACAATGTGAACATGACGTGAGGAATGATACTGTTAAAAGTGTGTAAAACTATTAAAAGTAAAAGAGTTTGCATCTAAGCTAAGAAACATGGGTTTGTTTTCTTTCAACCCAGAAGTTTGTTTCTGATAGAAAATGAGATATTTTCATTCTAAAGATGAAACCATGTACACATGGAACAGCGGTTTAAAATGAAAAACAATCCATTTTTTATTTTGATTAAATAAAGAAATGTCATGTGGAAAATAATATTGACCTATTTTAATAATCAATAAAACATCTGTATTAGTACTACTAATATATCAAACCTGTCATATAATTGCTGACCAGCTTTTTGAATGTTTGCACTTGCATTTTGATTATTAATCCAATGTGATGAGCTTTGCTAGCCATCACCCAGATTTTAGCTCCCTCCACAAATTCTTTAACATATTCAAGTCAGGACTCTCAAAAACACAAATATTATTAATAAGGTAAACATTGACATTAATACTTCATAATTTATTAACATGTTATTATTAATATCTCTTGCTGTCAGAATGGTAAAATTACAAATAACTTTAAACCTAAGGGTATGAATAGTTTTGGGCTCCTCTGTATATTTCAGTTTTACACTTTCTTTCACACCAAGACTAAATGTCAGACCTCTTTGACGTCGTTAAAGCCTTACATAGGCTTTTCAAGCACCACACTACATCAGCGACAACACACGTCACTTCTGGAGAGAAGTAGTCACCTCATTTGACTAATGTATTCTTTACTTGATTCCATTACCCACACTTTGACATTTGTACTGTGACTACTTGGCACAAATAATCATACCACTTTGAATATTTTTGTGAAAAATTTGTGACTCCTAAAAGTTTGAATATTTGCCCCAATGCAACATTTAAGGTTCTATATTGTGCTTTTTTTTAAGCCTTCCAAAGCCATCTAAAGGCATATATATGAATAAATATTGCAGTTTGTACTACAGAGTATTCATTTGTTATAAAATATTAGTTGTTTTCTGGTGCTATTTTTTCCAACCTGGAAGAAAGACGCTTGTCTTCACTGTGACGCCACCTCTCCCCATGTGGGGTTGCCCTAGAGCCACTGCAGTATGGTATCAAAATAGAGAGCAGTTGGCGTGGCTGTGCAGATGAGGTGCTAAAAGAGCCACTTCATCCTAACTTATCGCAGAAAGGATTGCACTCTGCCTCACATCACCACTCTTGGGCGTGTTGTTTACTGGGCAGGTGTAGCACAGTCCAGGCAGGTACTTCCTGGAGTGGGTGGGTAATGGCCGCTCTATGTAGCCCGACCATGCCCCCTCGTTTTCCAGGACAGCTCAGAAAGCAAAACTCACGAGGATTATTCAGACATGCACGAATAAAGCAAAATATTACATTGGGCATGATTTTGGTGATGGAAAAGCATCTTAACATAGTTAAAAGCTCAAAACATTAATGATTTTGCATGATAGATAATGCTGGTGTGACGTCAGGATCACATGTGAAAACCATGAGAGATACAGCCACATCCACGAGTGAACATGAAACATTGCTGCATTATTCATTTCCAACATCAAAACAAAAAAACTCCACTGCTGAAGTCCCACATCAAGCAACAAGAAGAGAAAACATCTCACTTTATCAACTGATCTCCAAAGTTCCCAAAGCTTACACGTGTGATGCAACTCAGCTGTAAACATGCCCCCGTCCCATCTGTCTAAAGTGCTGCTGACTCCACATTCAGAAAAGTCACAGCATGTTGTATTATTGAATCAGGGGGCTGTTTTTGAGGTCAGTGTTTACCTGCCATCAAATGGATTGGGAAAACAGCGCTGTCATCTTCTTAATGTCCTTGTGTGTTAACGCACACCTAATGTGTTTTATGATGAGTTTTAACCATCTCATCATGTTTACTCTTCCCTGCTGATTCCTCATTTCTACTGTATATGAAATGCAACAACGTGGTGTTACATTATTTGCTACTTTTTCTTTTTTCTTGATCAAATGAAATGTGCCAGGTATGCTTAGCTGTGATTATAGCTTCATATAACCTTTAAAATTGAAACTAGGGCCGTTACGTGGAGCACATTCATTTCAGCAAGCTTATTTCAACCGTCCAAAGAAAAATACATACATAAAGCTGAGTGACTGGCTTTAAATTACTAATTTACATGCAACAAGCAGTTTTAAAAATATTGTGTTGTTGTTTTATAATAAGTGATAGGTTTTATTTTTCTTAATTTCTTTTCTCCACCCAAATTATTTCTGTGAGTTGTTTCCACATTGCAATTAAATCAGATTAAGATGTCCGATTGAATATTCATGATTGATTTGTTTGCTTGGAGTAGTTTCTGTGGGCATAATGCACAACTAAGGGAGAGGAATAGAGTAAAAAGAAAAGAATTTCAAAATGTATAGGGAGAAAAAGATTAATTAAGTATCTGAAAAGATTGACTCAAATGTTTTCTCCTGAATGGGCTTTCTTAATGCTTACTGTCATCTGTTAAACACAAACTTACTTATGGACGGAGTTTTCCTTTTTTTAAATCCTGAAGGGAGAGGATTTACCACCATGATCAAGTCTTGCTTACATGTCGCTGACAAACGTCTCCATCTGCCTCAGAATAACCTCATGTAAATGCGTTTACCTTAAAAGTCAAGGCAAAGACTCCTGGGCTTCTCAGTTCAGGACGCCACTCATCCTGGCCTTCCATTAAGCAGTTACCATCTCCTATTGAGCTGCAGCATTAGATGTGCTTAGGGGAGAAAGACAGCAAGCACGAATAGAGTCGTGAAAGAAGGAGAGGGCTAGAAACGTCAAAGGCAACCCTGAGTTATCTCTCCATTGTTTTTTTCTTTTATTGTTGTGTGATTTTTTTTATATAAAGAGTAAGATCAGCCTATGGCAAGCTCCCCTTTGCCCAGTGTGCATTCAGTGTCGAAGCTTGAGTCCAAAGACTTTCTATGAACTCGAACCGATGGAGAACACACGCTGTGTGCATGAATTCTTGATGTAGTCAAGCGATACTAAATGTACTATACAGTCTGTGCCTTAAATAATGACTATGATGTTTTCTATTTTCCCAACATTGATAAGTTAGTAGCTAGCTTGAGGTATTTTGAGGATAGTAGTTGAGTCTAAAGTGAACCTTTCTCTATGAAACAAAATATCGGTGATTTGGAACAACGGGCATCACAGAAGGATAATTTCTGGTGAGACTGATGTCCAGTGCCTTTCCAAAGTATTGACATCTAACACCTCAAAGTTTGCAATCACAAATTTCAAAGCATTTTATTTAAACTGTGTGAGATACTGACACAAAGTAGCACATCATTTTAAAATGAACGGAAAATTGTGCCTGGTTTTGAATTTGTATTACAAGTAAAGATCTGAAAAGTGTGGTGTGCATGCGAAACAGCAAGAGAAGAAACATGTCTTCTATTTAATGCTAACTTATTCCATAGCATTAGAGCCACAACTGTAAAGGTCTGATATTCTTTAAGTTTAAGCGCAGTTTTTTTGTCAAACCAAAAAAGCTGATCTAAGGTTCCCAAGAGAAAAATAAGACTGAAAAAAGTCAGAGGTATGGAGGAAGACTGGTATTGCATTTAAAAACCAAAAGAAGGATTTTAAAATTAATTCTCACTGTCAGCCACCAGAGCGATGACAGGTGACATAGCAGCAGCATTTTGAACAACCTGATAGTATGAAAGGGAGGCATAACTGATCCCAGCATAGGGTGAATAATGATAATCTAATCGAGTTGTGATAAAACCATGGATTATTACCTCCAGATCATGTTTTTATGTGACTAGTTCTAATTTGGCAAAGTGGGATAACTAAATGCTGCAGACCTCTTTGTTGAACTTGAAACCTGGATCCAGGTTCACACCAAGATTTGCACCCAGTTGCTTGACATCTACTTCCCGATCACCAAGGTTTGGGAGATGGGTATGTGAATCACTGTTAGCATAGACAGAGAACCAATTGAGAGTTTATAGGAAGATGGATGGGGCTAATAAGGCAACACTGAAAGTAAACTCTCTAAAGACTGACAAAACAGAATACTGACCACCAGATAATGACTTCAAACACCCAGCCGGAGCGACAATGGAATGGTGTTGGTCAATGCATATATATATCCATGTCCTAGAATGGCCTAGTCAAAGTCTGGAACTAAATCCAACTGAGAATCCATGGCACAACCTAAAACAGATGTTCAGACCTAAAAGAAAGATACACCATATTTGCTATTTTTGTCTGCTTATAACAAATAATCCCTATTAAATTACGTTTGTGGTTGTAATGTGATAAAATATCAAACAGATCAATACATTTGAAAGGCACTGTATCTTCTGCTCATTGGCATCATAAGAATGCGGAACAGGTTCTTCAGAAAGGAAAACAAAAGAAGTCATTTTTATTTAATTTCAGAGCAAAGCTCTCAGCAGCATAATCAAACTTATCAGACACCCGTGAGTTGGAAGGGTAAACAAGGCAGAAAAATTAAAAGAAAAAGCAAACCCTGTGCCTTTGTGCTTTGCCTCACTAAAATACATTCAGCTTCTGCAGTGCTCTGCTGCAGACAGTGGTGGCGGTGGCTTCTGTGTGCAGAGCGTGTAACAAAGTCTGACACATCGAGGAGGCAGCCGTCACCCTCTCCATTAACTCTGAAATCCTGATTTCAGTGAGCTATAGTGCACTAAGGGCTCTGATCTTTAGCCACAACCGCTACGCAGCATAACCACATAGGCAGGCGCAGCCTAAATACAGTCACACATTCGGCCCAGACATCCCCCTAAAAGCAGACTCCCCCTGTGTTTTGGAAAGTTGCACTCGCCCTGGGCGAAGAGAAATTATTCACAGATAACAAGGAGTTAAGATTTTGCACGGAGGGGGAAATCAGTGGCAACCAATTATTTCCAAAGGTTTTTCCCTCCACTAAGAAATGACACCAAGAGGGGGCTTGGTGTCCGCTGCTGGACTGATGACTATTTCTTCCAACTTAACTTTTAAAAAAGCTTATCTGGTGACAGGTATCAGGACAAACACAGATGATGGTTAAAAATGTCTAGAAAAAGTGGCGTCTTGGGGAAATAGTTATGTGTTGAGACAGGAATCAAACATTTTTTACTGTATTGTGTCCTTTAATGGTTTATTCTTTACTTGGTGTTGGCTTTCTCAGAGTGGATGTGCCGTCTGTTTGGCATACTAAAATCTTAATGTGTACAAATCAACTTTTTTCGCTCATAGTCAATATGGGCTGTAAACCCGAGAATCTTTACTTCATGTGGGTTTATGTTCCTTAAGAAATTCTCTGTAACTTTGGGTTGTTTGTCAGCAGGAAGATTTATACAAAAAATAAAGATAGAAAAGTAATTTTAAAAGTCATTCAGGGATAACATAACATCAGACAAAGGTGAAATAAATCCAAGGAAGGTTTCAAATGTATTTGTCTGGGAAAATGCTAACTAAAAAATGTATCTAAAAACTCTTAATGGCGAACTAATTTTCTATCACTAAAAGCTGCTATACTGTCAACCGATATATAGGACACATCATCTGTGCATACTAGTTGCATTTAGAAATCAAGATTTCAGAGTTCAGTTGTCTGAGTCTTCTCATCAAAGTGGACTTTAACTATTAATGTGGAGCTGTGAGCGTAAAAAGGCCGCAATGGTTGCTGTAAATACTTTTTTTTTAAATTGTTTTAACAGTTTATACCTCATGAAATCTATCGGGCACCCAGTACTGTTCAGCCTCAGTATGTGAAGAAGTTGTGCATATTAAAAGAACAAGTAACACTTTGAAAAGGACTTGTATTGCTAATATTAGTTTGTCTTGTCACTGAGCATAATTGTCAAATCACGTTGGTTTTCCAGCTTGCAACTGGAACACAGATAAGTTAAGGGGGAGGCCTTTCATATAAGTTTATGAAAATCAAGGAAGTTATGTATGTAGGTCTATATTAAACATGTTAATGTTATCTAGCATGCTGCCACAGTAGGTTGATTAAGTATGGGATAGTTACCAATGAGGGGTCCATTATCAGAAATGAATGGACGACGCGGAGGCGTGAACAGTCTGACGCGAAGGGAAGTCCATTATTTCTGATAGTGGACACCTGGAAGGGCATTATCCATTACACCATTGCCATATATGAAATAAACAGATATTAGATGAATTATTAATACTTTAACATTAAAATATTTCACAAGAAACGCCTCAGAGGATTATTTAATATCTCTCGTCATTACGCATTGCCAGGGTAACCAGCGTCAACTGTCTTGTTACCAGTTTACCGTTTGAGCCAGTCCAAAAATTCAGATCAATCAGGTTATTTGACTGGAAGTTTTTTACAGTTGTCCTATAACCCTTTTTAACGAGAACCCTGCAACCAATCAGAACAGAGTATTCCCCCAGGCCATGGTATACAAGTGATTAAAACGGTGTCATTTGCTGGACTCCATTTGCAATTGGAAGTCAACCTTTCCCAATTCCTAATCAGAAACAATTCACTGAAAGAATCAGAATCCCCAGAACTAACATTCAGTCCAGCTGCTGTTTATGTAAATCAGTAATGAATAAAATGATTAGCTGTTTGACTTCCTTGTGTCCTGTTAAACCAGTCGCACACACAGTGCTGTACCATCCGACCTTTCCACCATTCTGTTGGTAAACGCTATCATTTTGTCTGAATACACCAAACACTTGTGTAGCTTATCATCGGCCTGCATTACCAATTCTAGCTCAGCCTGAATGAAGGCTGTGCTCACAATTGACTGAATCTCCCAGATTTTTTGACTCCCAGTTTGATGTGACATCAGAACAGGATCCAAGCTCTGACTTCACAGGTAAATGAAAGACATGGGCCACTTAATATGAGTAGAGCAGTGTCCATTTCTAAAACCAAAAACATGAACCAACAAACAGCAGGCCTTCAAATTTCCTTCAGCCTGTCATTAACCTCTGATCTCAGCTCATTACGTAGTATAATATTAAACCTGTTCTACACAAAACAGGCCAGTTCTAAACGTCTTTAATGAAGCTCCCGGCCAAAGAAAGAATCTTGTTCTTGCTCTTCTGTCTTTACGGTTTAGTTTTAATGAGGACCGTTGTCTTTTGTGCAACGATCAGTCGCCTCTAATAAAGAGCTGAGGCCGAGCACCACGGCCCACTACGGCATTCCGTCGCGTTCCCAGAAAATCAGCGTCGTCGCTGTGCGTTGACCTTAACGATGACCGCCATCTGCAGTTTAAATCAACCTGCTTTTGCTTTTCTCAACCATGGCCACCTGCACCGCAGAAAGAAAAGGGGTACTGACTTAGAATAAACTGTCCCCTCTCTGTTTTTTATCTAATTTTTCCACTCACTCACACACATTCACAAACTCACATTAACTTCCTCCTCTTCACGTAGACTGTGGATAAATTAGATCTGATTGGGCAGGCATTATGAACTCTGGGGTGCCTCATACCCTAGAGCTCTGCAATCTGGCTCCCCAGAAAGATGATGACTCTGTTTCCTCTTTTCATTCCTCTTCTTCTCACACACGCTCCCTCTCTCCCCCCCTCCCACCATACAGCCCCAACTTTCCCTCCTGCACCGGGCTCTTATTCCCCTCGCTCCCCGGTGCTAATGTTGTGCCTCCGTTGCGTTTAGAAATTGTATTTAAAATCCTTAAATCCTTGTCAGAAATTCTCCCTGTGTGCAAGAGATTACTGTGAGCCAGTATTATTCTGGAATGGCTTTAGCAGGCACTCTCCCTCCTCACCAACCTTTCAGCATGTACCCCAATTATTACCTTCACAATAGTGAATAGAAAGGAATCATTTTCAGGTCACAGTAAACCTGTAAATCACCCTGTGAAGTTGTTGCGTGAAAAAAGATGAGGCACTTTAAAAAAAAAAGGGAGCTAAATAGGCAGGGAATGCATTGCTGCTGAAGCTAATTTTAAAGGCGGTATTGCAGCTTGTTTTTTTTTTTTTTTTCAGAGTGAGTGACTGGTACTGACACCTCTTTTGTGTGTTGCAGTGTGCCACATGCGTCTCTTTTCCGTGTTGTTTCAGCTCAGTGAGAGCGGTCCGCTCTGGGTGGCTGGGGTGTGAGGGGGAGGGGGGGGTCTGCCGGCAGTTGTCCGTGGCTTCAGGTTAGGGTGCCCCTTGTAAACATCATGAATGAGGTGGAGATGAGGCCATCTGGCCCAGACAGCTGGGACCACAGCTGCAGGGACAGACAGTGACAGCTGACTCACCGCGCAGTGTTAGAATGCAGAGATGGATGGATGGATGTCTGGAGGGGAGGGGAGGGGGGGGGTGAAGGAAGCTGCGAAGAGAAGATGAGCGAGTGCGTGCATGCATGCGTGAGCTAGATGGGGCGGGAGCGTTCCAGCCTACCAGCCGCGTTCCTACTTTGCATTTTGATGGTGTTAGTCTGGGGCGAAAGAAAAAAGAAGAAGAAGAAGAAGAAGAAGAAAAAAAAGTTGCCTGAGGAAGATTTACAGACTTTGGCAGGTGTTATGGATTATTTTATGTTTAACTTGTGGAACAAATTAGCAGTGCTGCTCTCGGTGTGATAAATTCTGCATAGTCGCAACCGTTTTCAACCTCCGCTTAATAATTTATGAGCACGCATTTGCATAACAGACCCTTAAATAAATGAGTGTAAAAATGCACAGAAAAAGTAAAAAAAAAAAGAGAACGAAAGAAAACCCGGGATGAGCCTCGCTGGTGGGCTCCTCGGAGAGCTGTCGATTATTTAGCTGAAAAGTAGTTTTTAGCAACATCGACCGTGGCCTCGCCTGGAGCCGAATCGAGCCTCATACGTCCTGCATTGTCAATTGGAAAAGGTGATCTTAATGTTGTTGTTGTTTTTTTCCTCAGATGGAGTTGATTTAGCTGAGAGGACACCACTGCAGCACCCTGGGGGGACAGCCCCACTTGCTGTGTTTAAAAATTTAACATCCCCCAACCTGCTGATAGATATCAGACCCATGTAATTATCGAGCAAGCCATTACCTGTTACAGCCAGAGCTGACGTTAGATTGGCAGATTGTCGCGTTCGGCATATGATCGTGAATAGAAGCTCCGGGGAAAATTACTGTCATGGTGTTGTGCATGGTGGGCGGTGGGCCGATTTGTGTTTTTTTTTTTTTTTTTCCCTCATCTCCTTGCTTTATCCTGCTAGCTCCCCTTGATGATGTATCATTCCACAAGATTAAGATGTGCTCACCCAGCCAAGTGAAACAGGAGCCACCCCCCTCAGCTAGTTATCTTTGCTCTCCCTTTCCCCAGCTGAGGGTTCCTTTGCCCACAATACATGGTTTACTTTAATCCGGCCCCTGTAATTATCAAAAACACTCTCCTTCTTTTTGTCCCTCATGTCTTTTCATCCTGCCCCATTCCTTTTCATCCCCCCCCCCCCTCTCTTTTTTTTCCTCCTGTATTGATACAGACAGGTTAAACCTCATTCATTATCCCTCCCAGTTGCTTTTATCCTCATATCATGTGCTGCAAAGATCCATTTAACTAGATTTGCTACATTTTATACTGAGTGAAACCACAATGCTATTAGTGGATTCCATTGCCTATAGCTCTGCCCTCTAATGCATTGGTCTGTTCTGGATAGATGGCCTAATATTTTGCTCCTTCCCCAGCCATTCTCCATCACGCTTAATATATATATATATATATATATATATATATATATATATATATATATATATATATATACATTTTTTGCCACTTACTCTGAAGGCGCCAGCAGGATAATTGATGATGGCTTTGTGAAAAACCAATAGGTTTTAATAAAAAAAAAACTCCCAGAGAGAAGCATATTAACGTGAGCAAATAAACAAGAATCACATTACAAGCAGCGGACTGTCTGTAGGACAGTCGTACTGTTTTTTTTTTTTTCTTCTACTCCAAAACAAAGCAGCCAAGCTTGAAACCCGTAAAGCCAATTGGTTTTAATGATAAACCTCCCTGCAACAAGGAATATATATATATATATATATATATATATATATATATATAGTTTCAATTGTACTGCTTAAATGAAAAATTAATGAGAAAGCAGACCAGTTAGTCAAGACAAATCAGTAGCTGGATACCGTAATAATCTAACTTCCTACTGCGCCTGGCTTTGCAAGCACAGTTTGAGCTGTGTGATCTACGCTCGGTTGAAGACAGCAAGCTCTTTTCCTCTCTTCATCATACATGTATTGTTCTCAGAAGACGGTATTTTGTCAAACGCAAGCTTTAGAATCTCAAGCACTTTTCTAAGAAGATTACAACTTGAAAGCAGCAGGATTGATTTGGGCAACGCTGTAAAATTGGGGATTACAACGGCAGATGAATTAAACAAATTGACATCTTGGACAATGGGGCATGAGGAGGAAAATGGGAAGGATTTACGCAAGGAGCGCTCAGACGCAGTTTTTAAAAGTCAAACTTTGATTCTCCGATAATACCACGGGACCAGAATAATTAGTGATGAGCAAATACCACTTTATGAAGTTTGTTTGTTGGTAAAAAATATATTTTTTGCCTAAAATTGTTGGTTTGTAGACCTATGCTTGAATGATTTTTTTCATTTATATGCAATCAACTTAATTCATTCTTCAGCATTTAAAATATTTATTTACACGTAGTGATAATAAAAGCAAATTGAACTGAAAAAAAAGCTGTGATCTACTAAAAAAAAAAAACAAACAAACACTAAGGTAAATGTTAAATATATCCTTACAGAAAACAAAGCAGCAGTTACAGTTAGTTAATATTGGGAATGCCTGCCTTTATTGAGCTGTATAAATAGTTTTAGTACTATATTTTGTGCTGATTCCATTTTTAAAACCCAAATTCCATATTAGCTGTATTAAACACCTTCATTTGTGTAATAAAGCATATGGTTATGGAAGCCATGACAAAACATATAACAGCTGAGTAGAGAATTCATAAATATATTACGGTCAGTGATTTACAAAATCGTTCAATGTTTAGTTATTGAAATGGAAGTTTCTGACAGTCTTTGTTGCCCTAACCACGGGTTTACTCAGTTTCAGAAAGGTACTGTGGTGTTTGTCAGCACTGCTTAAAGCATGCTTGGATTTATCATTAATTCAATAGCACTATCTGGGCCCCTATGACTACAAGTGTTTAGTTTTGCTCTGAGGAGAATCTTGGCTCAGGGCGCTGTTTGGAGACGTGCTAGTCGAGGGGTACAATCCTTCTACTTTTAGATTCTGAGATTCCTTCTCCAACACAGCAAAATCAAATGAATGGCTCTTTAGCCAGTCTTCTGCAGCGCAGAATGACTGAATGCTGATGAGGGAATTCAACCGTTTGGTTCAGGGGAGTTGGAGCAGATGCATCTAAAAGTTGCAGGTTTCAAGGACTGGACTTGGACATCCACTAGGCTTACGTTAGTTAGTATTTTGTTTGTTTAGAATTAACTAATTTACTTTTAAAGATACTGCGTTTTCTAGATTATGTAAAGTGTGTGTGGGTAAAACTAGGGAAAAATGTGAAAGTTAGCCCTTTACTTGGAATTTGACCCTTTCTGGTGTTTGAGCAGCCAGCTGTGTTGTGCTAAGGTCTTCTACACATGGGCAACCTGCTGAGCCTCAGTTGAAGGAACGCTAAAAAGAAGGATGTGGTTTGGGTATGAACCGACCTACTGTTTGGTCCAGAAGCAGATCAGAGTCTACTAGTTTAGGACAGTTGAGTCCAAATTCAGGGCCATTATCCTACATGTTTGCTTCCTGGTTCAACATGTCTGAATCACTGATGTTTCGTCAGCAGGCCGCTGCAGAACTTCATGTCAAGGTTAGGACATAATTGGACCATTTGAATCGGCTGCGTTGGAGCGGAGACACATGTAAAGCTGGCAGGACACCGGCCCATGAGGACTGGAGCTGGATGTCCAAGATTTAGAGCAAGATTGAGCTGCAGTGGCTGCAGTATTATTCCGTACTCCGTTTTTTTTGCCTGAGTATGGAGACAGTCACTGTAAGCTACACTGCTCATTCCAGGTCGCCCTCAGGTTTCACTCTGAGCATTAATGCTTTTCTTACTCTTTGTTTTTGCACAAGTTCAGGCTACGACTTGTTTATTTTTCGCGGACTAAGCGCAGATCAGAGATATGCTTCATTCAAATCAGTTTTATGTTGAGCCGTAGATGTATCCCTCCCGTAGACAGGAGGACTCTCTATGTTAAGGCAGTCCTGAACAAACTCTAAATGAGGATTGTGTAAACCAAGGTTACCCACTGAGCCTTCTGAAAGCCCTAAAACCTTGTCCAGTTGTGAATAAAACGATTCGCTGCTACAGCTGGCCTCGGTAATCTGCATCTGCCAATACTAATCCTACAAGGCCAAACACGTATGATACGTTCTTTATAGCTGCGCACAACTTCTGAAAAGTAGTTTTTGTGGAATGAGGTGTTTTCTGATGGTGTTTTTCTGTGCTGAGGGCAAGGAAGGAGGTTGTAGTAAGTGATTTGTAACAAAGCTGATTTTTTTCTCGAGAGGGACGTTGAATAAAGGCATAAAAGACAATTTAATACGGTATATCATTTTTGGGATACAATGCATCTGATTTTTAGGGGGTATGTTTATTTAATGTATACCATAGTAAATGCAAATGCATTACTTTATCTTAGGTATGAATACACTGACATGAGCCAGTTTTGATCAGAACGATTCAAAAAGAGATAGATTTAGGTGGAAAAAAATTAACTATGGGAAACATTTAGAACATGATAACTGGTGAGAACTGAAGCTGGATGAAGGAGTTTGGGTAGGAAGATTACACTGACTGTGATGAGGAACGGAATCCTAAAGGAATCGATTCCAGTGAGGGCGAATCCAAAAAAAATTATGGGATTTAAAATCTCAAAAGTGCATAATGGTGGCAAGGCATGCTGTTCTGGAGTCGTACGACAGACCTAAGAGAGACCTGCAGCTTCTTGCCGTACTTTCCACACTTTACAAATTCAGCCTTAACTGCTAAATATTTCACAACCGGTTCCATATTGTCATTAGAAATGTATAGATTATTTATAAAACAGGAGAAAAACCAAGGCAGCCAAGAACAAGACCGACACATTTGCAAGCCTCAAACTTCTGTTTGTATTTCCCTAACCAGCAAAGGGAAAGGTGTCCATTATCATTGGTGACTTTCCTCTAAGATATTAAAAACACCCCCACAGATAAAACAGCTGTGCCTCTTTTTGTCACCAGCATTAGCATTTAACAACATGAGAAAACAGTAGGATATGCAAGCATTACCCAGGCAGTGATGCCCCCAGTGGTGCTGTGTGAAATGCCAAGTTAGCCTCAATATAAAAACAAATATGTGATTTTTTTTAACATTATAAAGTGATGCTAACGCAGAAGGAGAACCACTGCCATGCCTCTGAAATCCTGCTTTTGTTTTGTTAAAATGATTTATTACTAAATTGCGAGTGATCTCGAAAATGACTCTTGGCTCGATGTATCCGACACTCCATGATATAAAGCAAACCAACATCGTTCCCTAATTCTAAAACAAGTTTCCCTGCAGTGACCTTACGTAAGCAACCAACATCGGGCCTCAGTATGGGAGAAAACAACCGAGTATAAATGGGAGGCTGGTGTTAAAAATTGATGACTTGCTTTTTGTGTTCGTCTCTTTTCATCTGCACTCGCTAAAGAGGAACGTAAGTCGTACCGGCTTTCCTGCCTCCATCCGACGGAAAAATGCAAGTCTGCTCTTGCGCCGAGCTCCTTTCTTTGGGGCGCCTTCAAAGCTTGCTCTCTTTTAACAGGTCCTTGCGTTCCTATTGCACTCAGCGCCAAACTCGCTTGTAATTTGCTTCTTAAACTAAAAAGAAAAAAAAATTCTACTTTGTATGTTTGTCACCTTCGCTTCTCAACATTGAGCGACGACTGAAGTGTAATTAATTAGGTGTATAATCAAAAGAATGTTTTTCAATGGATTTGAGTCTAGAGGAGAGGCTTTGATCTCTCATCTGTCAGTCAACTAAGCCCACCTTCTCCATCCTTCACCCCACGTTCCCTGAAGGATTTCGTAGTTTGCAATTTCACTGGCAGGATGTTTAGTCTCTGAATCTGGTAGCCTTTTGCCCTTCGGGATGTAGTTGTTGCATCATAAATGCAGAAGCACTGACACGACAGTCACTGAGTGCGTGTGTTGTTGTACTTGCAGCTGTGCGAGAACATTTTTTGCTAATTCTACTAGTAAAGTGAGGACTTTGATGTAAAGCGAGCACTGAAAAACACTCCTCACTTTTTTTTTTCTGTGGAAGGGCTTAGGTTTAGGACTAAGCTGTCAATAAGGTTTAGGGTGGGTTTAGGGCCAGGCCCTAGAAAGGCTTGGAAATGAACGGACGTCTATGGAAGTCGAGGCACGGACCTCACTTTGTATTTGAAACAAGGGTGTGTGTGCGCTCTGTGTTGCTTGTTTCTTCTGTGCCGGAGGGGAGTGCAGCAGCAGGTGATGGTAGTCCTCTGTGTTTTGCTTTTTTTCTCATAATGAGTTCCCAGTCCACACGCTACCCTCTGAAGGACACGCCCTAAAAAAGTCGATAATGTTGTCATTGGAAAAACACCAACTTAAATCAAATAGTGTTTGGATAAGATGTTTTGTTATTATTATTAAAGCAATGAATTACTGTGAGAATATGGAGATATGTGCTGAGATGCTGTCTTCTGAGTTTGGAAACGCAGCACTTCTGAGCCAGATCAGGACTCTTGCCCTGGACACCCTGGGCGCTGCTTCCCCCTTCCAGCAGCAAGCGCAGCAGCTCTGGTTTCCCACAGGACACTCCCACCTGGCTGACTGGCGTGGGCGTGTTTCTCTGCTGTGTGCGTGAGCGCGCGGATACATGAGTAATAGCCGAGGCTCGGCTCTCTCCATCAGTGCAGAGGACGTCTCCTGCCTTTTCTCTGGTTCAGCCATTTTTCTCGCCTCTTGTCTTCCCGCACTGAGCCTCTGTCCCAAATGCGATCTCTATCAGCCCTGATTTATCTTGTACACAAATCCCCTCCGTTTCTCTTACCCTACCTCGTTTTTTTCCTTTCCCCCTTCTCCTTACATTTGACGTTCATTTTTTTTTTTTTTTACGATTTAATGGGCCGAGTAATTGAGACTTGTTCTCCGTCTTCCCTTGTCATCTCCCAGCATCAGGTTTTCGGAAGAGTAGATGAACGAGAAGATAGAAGAAGGATATTTTTCTCAGTAAATTTATGCTATGAAATACATAAAAAAGAGGGAGAGAAGAGAGGAACGCTGAATAGTGGTTTCATTAAAGGAGGCGCTAGAAACTGTAAAATCTGAATTTTTATTTGCTTTGTTTGCTTCAAAAATCCCTTATGTTTATGGTCAGCAACACGCTTAGTGCTACTAGACGATGCTAGCATGAACTCTTTTTGGGGTGGATGCTGTTACTGATTAAAGAAAAGTTAGCAAATTTGATGTAAGGTCCTCCAAATGATGTCAGAAAAGATGTAAAAAGCTTTTTAAAAGGAAAACAATTTTTTTTACAGCATGTTGAGACATCGCCTCTGCTCTAAATATCAAAAATTGTTCACAACAGGAAGGCAGAATTGTTTTTTTTTTTTTTAATGTTCTTTGTTCTGTCGGTAGTCTGTTGTAATCGGTTTGAACAGGTCAAAGCTTTGAAACAGTCGGAGATTGAAAATTGGGTACAGAGTTTGCTTTTTTACTAATATTTATTGGCTCTCCCTTGCAACCTGCGTAATATAGTAATAACCTGGGATCCACCGGGACATGTGCGTGCTCACAGAGAAGTGACCAGTTTGAAAATCTCTAGCGTCTCTGGAACGTGTTTGGTGATCGTCTCCGATAAACATTCATGTGATTCTTCCATTATTTCTGCATGTGTCCTCTTCTCCTTCATTTCTCTCCACTCACTCCCCTCCCACTCTCCTTCTCTCTCACTTTTTTCCTCTCCGCTTCCACCAGACAGCCAAACACACACTCTCTCTCTCCCTCTCTCTCACCATCACTGCGCTGCCCTGTGTATAACAGTGACGATCTTTGCATTCAAAGGATCCAAATGTGTCCACCTTATCCTTTTTCGCGGCACTATTCCTGACCCTTATTGTAGGTTCCTTTTTGTTTGTTTTGCCGTCTTTCAGCTATTTTTTTTCCCCCATTTTTGCCTTACCAGGCAACATAGCTGTATGCAGTTTGGGGTGGAAGGAAGGGGTGTGGAGAGGGGGGGGGGTCCTGGCTGACTCGATCGAAGGAAAAGGAGATGGGAGAACTGTGCGGGCAGGAAGGATGTGCTCGTTGCTGCAGCTTCTGATTCAATTAGCATGAATTTCACAGCAAAGGCAGCAGCGGCAGCAGCAGCATCCCTGTCAGACTGTCTGAGCAAGCCAACAGCAGCAGCAGCAGCAGCAGCAGCAGCAGCAGCTTCCCGTGTCGGAGCTCCGTCAAAGGGACGAGCAACTGCTTCCCGTCGGTTTCCCAGCTTGGAAAGCAGTCTTTGAAGCTGCTCAGCAGTGGATCCTCAAAGCGAGAAGAGCAAGCGCAAGTAGGACGGAGCTTGTTTGTCAGTCCTAGGATGGGAAGATTGTTGAAAATGAGCTGAATGCCACGCACTCTAGTGCTTTCGTTATGGTTTAATCCTGTTAAGCTGTTTCTTGGTGCTGCTCAGCATTCTGTGACCCATATTGATTTATTCTGTCAGAATACAGGGGGACGGATACCAGCGCCACACTTGGAAACAGCCAACGCTATTTTTTTTATTATTATTTTTGTATTTTTTTGCTCTTGCACATTCCTCTTTTGCCTTGGAGTGCTTAATTTTCTTTCTTAATCTTTGTTTTTTCTTCTCTCGACTGCTGACTGAAGGGGCTCATAGCTCCCTGAAGGATTCTAAACCCCAGAACTGGATTTGGTAGCATCCTTGCCTTCTCCTGTTTATTTGCCTCTGTCGTTTTGCTCTCTGGTTTTATTCAGATGCATTTTTTCTGTCCTACTGCCATAAGTTGTGTCGGACAGGCTAAGCAGAGATGGTAGGCTTGGATTATGGGGAGGAAAGACCTCTGAAGATATTCCCAAGGCAATGGAAATCCTAAAGAAAAATTGACTGAAAGATCATTGCAGACAAGTATCTAAGATGGAGTCCCACGTTTGCTAAGTTCTTTTTTGCAGGCTGAGATTCTATTTTGAAAGTTACATTTAGCAGGTTACGTTAGCTGCTCTAAGGTAGGAAATTGGTTTTAAAGGATCAACAAGCTTCTGGATATCATTATTTGACTGCTGAAGATTTTTTTTTGGGTCTATCATTTCAGAAAGGATCTTGTATTTTTTTTTTCTTCACTGATTTTATTTCTGGTCATTTTTGGGATTTTCAAGCAAGGATCTGCATTTTTTCCCCCCCTTTCTTGGCTTATACTTTTAATCTGTATTTTCTGTTCCTTAATTTTTATTATTTTTTTACCAACCCCGGGCTGGAAGGCTGGGGATCATGGGTGCTGGATTCCTTTGAGATGTTCACTTCCTGTATGTGTCGCATGAGGGGGAGAGGCCTACCCTTCTTTTCAGGCCCCGCCCCCATGGAGCAGGAGGTGGAGGTGGAGGTAGACGGAGGGTTGCTATTGGTGCCCAGGCAAGTTGCGGCATCACCTGTGGTGTGGGCCAGCCCTGCCTTACTGTTCAGGCTGGTGCTCTCCCTGGCATTGCTGGTATTCCCATGTCCGGCTGTAGCTGCCCGAGTCTCCTCCTCCCTCAGTACCACCCACCATGTCCACCATTTCCACAACAAGCATGGCACTGTGCCCATTGCCATCAACCGGATGCCCTTTGTTACACGCGGGGGCCATGGTAAGACCTTTGTTTTTTCTGCTTGATTTGGTGATTTTGTACAGCCACCAAAAGCCAGAATTGTTGCTACACAACACTGAAAGCCACAAATGTGTTACCAATACATAGACGATTTGCACTTGTGAGTTGAGTTAATTTCCTTCAAGCGGGTAATTTCAGTTCACAGCAAGCCACACATGACCAAATGAGCCACTGAAATGCTTGTGATTTCTGAAATAAGCAGATGACCCGAGCTTCAAAAATCAGTCTTCTTGGCTCTGCTACCTGTAGGCTAGTCTCTTGGCTCATGGCTCTGATTTGCTGGTTGATGTGACCAGAGCCTGTTCCCTTCTGGGCTTTTTCCACCAGATCGCCAGCCAGCTTGGTTCTGCTACTTTCCTTTCAAGTTTCGAGTCCAGCTTGAGCCCATGGGATTATGGAACTGTGGCAAAACGGAAAATTTGTGTAATCACTCCAAGCGGTGTAATTATATCTGAATAAGGCTTTGCTAAGAAAAGAATTGTGTAAAACTGTGCTTTGAAGATGATAGGTGTCCCATGATGCCTGTCAGGGTTCTTTTCTTTGTATACTGAGAAAAAATCCATAGATGATTGCCTAAGAACGCCATATTTTGTCCTACTTCTCACAGCATATGTCTTTGGCTCAGTGCTCTATGGTACATCAGTTGCTGTGCTTTTCTTAGCCTAAGCTGTCAGGGACAAGGCAGGGTTTCACACTGATGATCTCTTTGATGTTCCCCAACTGTAGCTTTTCTCTGCATTTTTTCCCCCTTTTTTTTTTCCTTATTTCTTGTGCTTCATTACAACCTCGCTGTCAGGAGGTGCTAACAGCATCCATTGATTCCTCAGCATGTTCATCCTCATGCTGCCCAATTTATATTCACTTAGTCTCCACATCTTGTCTTGTGTTCTTCTAAATCCCAATCTCTACTGCTCTGTTTTGCCCGAGTGTAGCTGTAGTCCGTGTGGTGTTAGATTCACCCACGCCTCAAGAACTCCCAGGAGTCGCTAGGCTGTGTTGAGTCTCTGTAGATGTGTTCAGTTCCCTCACTTCCAACCCCTGGGCTCAGAACAGCATTACACTAATGGTATCAAGCCCACAGTTACATGAGCACATGTGTTCCCCAAGCGGAAGTGGTCCTGACCTCACAGATGATCTTCGGTATGCGTTATTCAGGTAGCGGCCTGTTTTTAAGCTAGTCTGGTTAACGGGTTTGGTGGCTTGAAACACGTTTTCTTGATGCTTTTCGTTTAACATTTCAGGTGTTTGCTGTACTGACAATCAAATTAATGTAGAGTTTTAAAAAATATGCTATACCAGGCTCAGTTTTGAAGCATCGATCAGGTTACAAAACCACTGGGCGTAAATCGAAGTTAGCTCACTAGATTGCATAATGTGTCGTCTGTAAACATTTTAAACTGAATACAATCCATGATAGACAAGAGGGAATAACTTCTACTTAGTCTCTATTATCATGTTTGTTCAATGCTTGGGTTGCTGATACTAGAACTGATCATTGTGGCAATACCTGAATTCAGAGACGTTTGCATCTTGAAAGTATTCAGAAATCCCTTTCTCTCGACAAACACTTAAAGCGCTTAACAACATTTAAAACTGTCGCTCTTTTAAAATGACAACCGTTCCCTCTGTCTCCTCTTCATTTTCCCTTCCATCTAGTCTACATAATTGGATGAAAGCTCTAACATCTCGACTTGCTGGGCTATTTCAATTGACATAGTTAACATAAAAGTGTTATCCGGTTCTCTCTGTGGATTTGTGTCTTTCAAAAGTGGAGCCCGCATGTGGGATGGTCTGTTTGATCTGGCTGGCCACATTTCCCCTAGCAAATTTAGCTCATGGTCAGTTCAGCACGACACCTCACAGTAAGACAGCTTGGCAGTCTTTGCTTGTGTTCACGTGTCTACTCGTGCAGATATAAAGCATATCTAAGTGGCAAAGCTAAACTAAGCCTGAAATGGTGATTGGTTGGCTGTGTTTGTGTTTGCTGTTCTTGCGTGTTTTTTATTTTCTTCTCCCTGGCTTTTGCCGTAGCAGTTAGTAATGTACTCCTACACAGCAAGCGCTGCTGCTTTCTCGGTTCATTTGTGTTGTTTTTAGTAGCACACTCCCAACATTTTCATTATCTACTACAAGAGGGCATGCACACACATTTGAGCGCTCCTTGCGAGGGGAGTCAAATACAGTCACCGTCATAAATACCTCAATTTCAGCCTGGCAAATCGCATCCTTGTCTGAAATGCCAGCTCTCCACATATTGTCAGCCAAGTGGCGCAGCATATTACGAGTGCTAATACCCCACTCGGTGATAAGAGCCCACTCACTTCACAACAGTTCCAGTAGCCAGTTCCGTCTACTCTGTCCCAAGAATGTGGGGGCACCTTCATTAGTTTCGATACGCTACTACCACGTTTGTGCCACCTTACGTGCGTTTGACTGGGGGTACACACGGAAAGTGCCAGCTTTTGTCCCGTCTGCAGTCAAAGCAGCACCCTGTGATTCACTAAGCTCTTATCGTGGCCCTCAACCAAATCTAGAATTTTGGCATATCGGGTCTGCAACATTCAAAGCTCGGTCCTTATCTACCGTTTTCATCCCATGGCGTGATTATGATGGGGCCTCGGTCTGGATAAGCTCCTGGAGAGCCATGCTGTGCTCACTTGGTAGTACACGCCCACCCATTTATGAATAAACAGCAGCACAGGCAAGATGACAGAAGACTGAAGCAACATACATGCTGCAATCGTATTTTGCGACTATATCCAGTGTGCCGCATCTGTGGCATATGCTGTTTGGCACAATAAGTGCAGCAAATTCATTTAACCATGCCACTTTCTGCTGAAAGGACTTCCATCTTTGCATTTATATGGCTGTTGCATTAATATTCCCTAACTACATCAGCTTTTATACATGCAAATCGTACCAGCACGGAGCAGGAACACTTTTCTTCTGATGTACCCACTGCATGGTGGTTTTTGGCAAAGACCTTTAATCAAAATATTTCTATAAAGGCCTCCATCACACCTCTAGATCCTCTTTGTTCATGTCCATATTGTCAGAGGTTCTTTGAGAGGCAAAAGCAAAATCGTACATCTCATTAGCAGGTAATGGTCTGGCAAATCATTATATGTCATACAGGTGGAACAGGCTTGAGTTAATCACCCCACAAGCCCCCATGAATGTCTTTAAAATGAATTAGTATCCAATATCTGCCCCTTCTGCAACAAGTTTCAAAATTTAAAAAGCTCAGTTTAGTTTCCGGATACCTGTCTGAGCATCTGTATGCAAGGCAGTTACATGACAGTTCATTCAGATGCTGCAGTCTTACCCATATTCTCCTGATTACAGCTAATTAGAGAGTTCTGACCAGTGAAGTGTGACATTTGACTGTGCTGTCTGCTAGCTGATAAGTCACACAAATGGATGCATGATTCTCAATATTTGGTTTAGGCCTCCCTTTTCCATCGGTGAGGGGAACGTCGACGGTTCTTGCTGCAAGGTGTACATTTAAAATGCCCTGTGAGGTTCAGCCGCAGATGTGTGCTGCATCAAGATGTCCGCTCATGTTAAAAGATTTTCAACATTTTGAACTACATCGCCGCACAGAACACATACAAATACAGGGCCTTGCAAAAAAGGTATGCAGGAAGTAACGTAGGGATCACCGCCAACATGTCGATGAAGTTCCACCAGTCAGAGGAGATCAAAGTTGAAGCTTTTAGCTTAAGTGCAACATCAACAGTGCGCATCGTACCGTCCTGATGGTTAGATATGGTGGCGGCAGCGTTGCCCAGAGTGAATGGCTTTGTTTTGAACAATAAAGTTAGTCTGAGTTGATAGGAAGCGGAAATGAAAAGTTCCGGAAGAATTATTTGAATCTCAGTGGAGGTTTAGCCAAATAACATGCATTAAAAGCCCACACTTAAATCTAACAGAAGTCCTGTGACAGGACTAGAAAGCTGATGTTCAGACATGCTCCATATACAGTAATTCAACTCAGCCTGACCTGTTGCACAAGGACAAATGGACAAAAATCTCTTGATGTGCAAAGCTGGCAGAGACAAATTCAAAAGACTCAGGGGATTCAGGAGGGCTGATTTTTCTTTCTTTCTTTTTTTTTTTTTAAATCAGTTCCATGACCTTGTTTTCCTTCCACTTTGTATAACCATAAAATGTATTAAAGATTGTAGTGTGGGGAAATGTTAAAAGCTTCAAGATCTACACATACATTTCAAGGCTCCAAGTAAACAAACAGGCTTGGCACAAGCTTCTGGAAATGTGTGTTTAATCTTTAAGATCGGCTGTATGCCTGTAATGGTCGGCATGTCTCTCAGCAGGCCTGTCTGTGCATACTTAACACATGCATATAGTTCTGTTTGCTTTTCATGCCTCTGGCACAGAGAATGAATAAGGAAGTGTTGGATGTAAAAGTGAATTCATACCTGAACACTGCAATGCACAGGACTAAAGGGATTTAAATAGAAAAAAAAAAAACTAATTATAATTCAAGCTGACTTTGATGTTTTACACGAGGAGCTTCTCAGAGATTTTACTGCTGGGTGGATTGTTTGTCCTTGGCATTGGACAGACTATATCCATTTGGGCTTCCTTGGTGAATGCGTGTGGACATGCTTTAGAAAAACTGCCGTCTGCCTGATTTGCTAAGGGCTAAGCTTCAAAATTGATCAGCCTCCGCTTGCCCCGCCCTTCTTATTTGGTGGCAGAGGAAACGGAGGTCACTCTTTGCTGCGTTCGTGAAAACATAAAGGACGTCGTAGCAGGTAACCGTAATCACCTCCAAGCAGGAATGTTTTAGGATACGAATAAAAATATAATCACAACACTTCACCCGAGTATAATTTGCAGTCTTAATTCAGTTTGTAAGCATTTATATGAGCCGCGCCATCCAGCGTTGCAGCGAGTCGCGTGTTGTGAAATAACAGCAGGTCATTTTGCTCGTTTCGTGTATTGAATCTAATTTTGAGGCAATAAAAAAATTACCTTTACATTACTTGGCTCTATCGTCTCTAAGTACATATATTTCTTAAAAACAATATGTTCAGTGCAATCCTTACAGGATTTTATTGCCACTTTATATTGTCTAAAATGGTTCTTTACACACAATGAGATTATGGACTAACCTGCAGGCAAAGATTTTCTGCTTATCCAGGCTGATGGTGCGTTTGTGTGTGGGGTGGGGGTGGGTGGGGGGGACCGACCACGTTTTTTTCTTCTTCTTGATATTCTCTTGTAATGGTAACCCACCATCTATCAGCCTTAAAGTAATAGGAGAGATGTTTCACATTTTTTCCCATATCGGTATAACTTGAATTCCCAGTTGTGTCTGATATTGATTTCTTTGCTGTCTTAACTGAATTGTGTAATTTTCATAACTTTCAGTTTAAGTGCCAATACTACACCCACACGGCTTCTTTCTTTCTCTTTCGTTCTTTCTTTCTTTCTTTCTTTCTTTCTTTCTTTCTTTCTTTCTTTCTTTCTTTCTTTCTTTCTTTCTTTCTTTCTGTTGCTTATTTATTCTCACCCTGTAACTTTCCTTTGTTCCACTCACCTACAGTCTGAACTCATAAGCCTCATTTTTTTTAACGCCTTTTTATGATCCAAAATGCCAGAGCTGTTTCCGTGCGCGATGTCTCGTCTTTCAAAAATCCTCAGTCTACGCGCTGCGGTTCACTTCCTCCAACAGAGCAGTGGTTGTCTGCGGTCCTCTGTGTGATGTTGTTTGTTTGGCCTGACCGTTCATGAATGCTGATGAGGTCAGCTGCCGCCCACACCCATCCATCTACCCTATCCTGGTCAAGCAGCGCCACGAGGCCCCTAGGGGTCCACAGGTTCGGGCTTTGCTGCAAAACCTCCCAGCGTGCAGTCCTCTCCCATCTAGCCTGTCCTTGTCTTTCATCAATAGCCTTAATGTATTTTTTTCCCACCCTTCTCTGCTAATAACAACCTGGTATGTTTGATAATCAGCGCTTTATCTGCGGGCTGCCGGGGGGAGGTCAGGTGCGGTGTGCGCGTGTCAGGATGTTGAGGGGAGGAAATGTTGCGCGCTCTCCTTTGAGAGTCAAGTCACAACCCTTCTCTTTCAGCGAAGCCCCATTAGTATTCATGATTCCTTCTCCACACAAAGTCCAAGGCGCTCGGCTACATGCGCGTACACATGCATGAGAAAGAGGACGGATGCCTCAGGTGTTCTGGACAGTCAAGATAAGCCCTGCTTGTTTGACATTTTCTGTCATGCAACCGCGGGCCCACCTCCCCTCCAAGCCGTTCGCTTTACACCCGAGCATTTGGGCAGCCAACAAATGGAACATATAGAAACCAGGAGTATCTGAATGAAACCTACTGAGAGGCTGCCAAGAAAAAAAAGGAAGCAAATGTGTCTTCTTCTGTTTGGTCCGACTTTTTTTTTTTTTTTTTGCTGGTGAGTCAATTGCAGCAGTTAGTTGGACAACATTTTCTCTTCACAGCAACTTCTTGCTTTCTTTCTTGATACCTTTTGACATTTTACACAGCGCCCTGTCGGATAATGGGCATTTTAGGTAGTACTGTTAGTTGTAGATCACGTTTTCAGCGTCTTATGCTTTTCTTTGGGAAGTCCCTTAAGAAGGTACTCCCTGCTGAATGAATCTGCAGATTTGATTTGGGAATTCTTTGTTTATGACTCCCCTGATTTAACACTTTGTAGAGCATCTGTTTGCTGCAATTACATTTGCAAGAAATTATGATGATGTTTCTGTGAGCTTTTCGCATCTTCTAATTGATTTGTTTTTTTTTCTCATTCTTGTTTTGCTTAATAATTCTACCTCAGTCAGATTGGACGGAACGACAAAACATGACAACCGCTTTAAAATCCTGGCACAGATCCTCAATTGGATTTAAATCTGGACTTAGAACGGGTCACCCTTACACATAAATATGCCTTTATTGAAACATTTCCATTTTTGCTCCATTTGTATGTTTCGGGGAATTGGGAGATGCCTTTTACCCTGTTTCAAGACTTTTTAGTGTACTTGTTTTTTTTCCTTTATTGCTTGTATTTAGCTCCATCCATCCTTCCATCAACTCTGGTTAGCTTCCCGTTTTCACTGCAAATAAACAGCATAATGCTGCCACTACCATACTTCACTACCATGCATCGTTATGTAGATGGTGTGTTCAGGATAATTTCTTGCCACTAACAAAAAGGGAGCCTACACAGAACGGCTGGATTTGTAATAAGATTAAATTGCAAGCAGGTTGACTGTATTTACTAAATGAGTGACTTCTGAAGGCAATTGATTTCACTGGATTCCATTTAGGAGTATCAGAGTAAGTGGGGCTCAATATAAATAATTGCTACACTTTTCAGATTGCGGACTCTACTTGGTCTTCTCCATTATGCATAAAATGCCAGTTTCAATGACGTTTGCGGTCGTAACATGACAAGATGGGACTTTAATGTTAGGAATACATTTAAAAGGATGGTTCCTTTCTTTCTCCTGCAAATGTATGCCAGCTGTGTCTCTGAATAATTAATCAAACAATACTTTATGCACATTATAAACACTCGGATTGTGGCGAATCATGCATCTGAATATCATTTAGCCACGAAGCCATAGATTTTGCCCACTAAGTAACTTTCACTAGTTGAAAGTCACATTAAAGATATGCTTTTAATTTCCCTTTTTCAGACTTGCTTTCTCCTTGAAACAAGTAACTGTGGTTTTGATTAAAGGTTGCGTCAATCCCATATTCTTCTATTAGTGTTCGACAGAGTGCAGTAAAACACCACTGTCTTGACATAATAAAGCACAGAACAATTGAAATATATCAGCACACATATCACCTCTACAATCTTGTGCATGGAGTCAGTTTAGCTACGCGAGCGCTATTTCCCTGCCTGCCGGGGAAAAGGATTTGGCCCATCTCAATCTTGCATGTTGGAGCACAGAGACGAAATAAGGTGTCATATAGCGCCGGAGGGACCAAATGAACGTATTTCACCAAGACATCCATTCATTGCTTTTCTATTAAAAACAAAGACCTGGTTGGAAGGAAGAGAAAAGCATTTTTCCTTCCCTTGCAGCTCAGTTTTTCTGCCTCAGGAATGAAATTGGCACAGGAATACATTTATTTTATTTACAAGTTTTTGTGAGGTACAGGGTAGCAAAGGAAAAATAGAAAAAGAACAAACTTTGCTTTAATTATCGTACTTAGTTGCATTGCAAATCAAATCTGCATTTTACTAAAAACGATAGAAAACACATAATTTCTTTTCCAAGGACCTCTACCTCAGAACCAAACTGATCAGTGTAAGGTCACAGCCTTCTTTTGACTGGTGAAAGATCAGCAGCTGTTAGTTTTGCATACACTGGGCACTTAAAAAAAATCCCAAGAAATCCCAAGAAAAATAGAGATGTGACACTGTGGTGGAGAACCAGCTGATAACAAAACTTAACTGAGTTCTGCTGCCCTAAAAATAATCCTGCCATAAGAAGTGCCAATCTGTCTCCAAGCAAGAGGAAGGGAAAATGTCATACTATGCCATCTAAGCTGAGTTCGCCCATAGACAGAGAACTCAACAGATAAAAAAACATCAACCCAACCACCACACGATGGCTATTACACTTATGGTTGAGGGATCGTCAAATATGTGATCATTGCTGTGATCTTTTGTTTTTCATCATATGTTTATTGTGTTTAGATCTACTGTAAGTACTCATGCCACCTGCCCAATGGACCCAGGCTCAAAATGAACCTATTTGGCTAAGCTGCCATAGTTACAGAAATGTGCAATATTTTTCACTGCCATATTTACAGAAATGTGCAATATTTTTCACTGCCTTAGAGCATTTTGAAAAAATAAAAAAAACTTATTGTTAAGCTCCAAAATACACCATAGACTAATAATATGCTTTTTTAAAAGTTAGCTCGAAACTCCAATTCTGCATTTTACGATTCAAATTGGTTAATCCCTAGTAGTTTTTGGTCATACTTAAGCCTTTAACTAATGTGGTCCGAAAAAGAAACTACCATTAACTAACGATCCCTACATTTAAAGACTTCTCAATAAAGACAGAGAAAAAAAAGTTACTAAAAATCGACATGTTGTGGGCTCAGAGATGGCAACCCACATTCCTTAGTTGTAACAAGTTAATTATTTGGGCGACTGTTGTCGTTCTATAATCTCAAACCAGTTTACCAATTCTGCCATGACTCCTGAAACGAAGAGGGCCTTTTTGTCCACGCAAGTGACTTTTATTTCTTCTTCTCCATTCTTTGTTGGACCGTTTGTTGTAAAACTGAAACACGGTTACGTGTAAATATCCCAGAAGATTAGCGGTTTCTCACACAGCCTTATTCCTCATTCTGATGCTCGGTTTAAGCTTCAGCTAGTCGTCTAGATACAAAACGCCACCGAGGCACTTGCTTTTGGGCAAACGAAGCAATTCAGGAGGTGTCGCAAACAAAGAGGCCAGTGAGTGTGTCTTTATGAACGGTTCTTCAGTTTAGATAACAAAGCGTTTCCCTCTGCAGATATAAACTCCTTGCGAATGTGCCGAGCTTTGGCTCCGAGCTGACGGGAGGCAACATGATGACACTGTGGCGTGTTTGGAGGCTGTTCTATCATCCCCATTCACCGTCTGTCTGGGCACATGAAAGCATCGTGGGTACATGGGTGGGAGGCCATCACCATGTGGGGAACGCCTTCGCTGTGTAGAATCAGGAGAGGGGGGCCAGCTCTTCAGAAGCCGTGCTGATGTAAGACTGCTTTAATTATTTAGCCGTCAGATATTAAAGCAGCGAGACTTGGGGGGCCTACTCCACGTATTTCGGTCTCCGGTGGGAGTGCCCACCATTAATAAACAAAGCGTCCTATATTATGCATGATGGATACTTTGGAAAATCCGCCACCTCTTCCACTTTACCCAGCCCAGAGGAGTTGGAGGACGCAGAAGAAAACACTTTGCACGAGCAGCGGCGTGAATGTTTCCCACCACCCACTCCTTTTCCCTCGGCTAATATTCCCTGCCACCCACCTTAGATCTAAAGTGGTTGTTAAATGTGATATGTTTCCAAATTAAGCTCTCCCCGGAAGCTGAAGATCACTACTCATTTTATGAGGATTGCTGTTTTGGTGATTTTTTTTTTAACGCATTGTTCCGTTTATTAGACACTGCATGGATTAAACACAGCTAATAAGAAGCAGGAAACCTGGGATTATTTTCCTGTTGCACTTTGCATGCTTGGCAACGTTTTAAAAGAATTATTTCCAACATTTAATTGCAAGTAAAACTAGATACATGTGAGATAAATGCTGCATTTAAGTAACAAAAATCTGTCCTTCACACCCAAGCTCCCCGTTACATATTTCACAAGATATGATCGAGAGATGACACGGTGCTTTCATCTGTAGATAAACCTTGAATGGCAGGGGAATATTTTTGACGGAGCCCATGTTGTTTAAAAGATAATGAATGTCAGAAGGTACTAATGCGTCTTGTAGCTTTTAACGTCATTTCCCGCACTTAAAGGTGGCAGCATGCTCCCATGAGGACATTCCTTGTCTGGCTCCGTACCACTTTGGAAGAGCACATAATGGGTCATTTGACTTTTAACTTGTCGCTAGCTTTGCTGAGAGGGCCTTTTGCTTGGGTTTGCACTAAATGTCATGGAATTCAAATGGTTTCCATTATTGGGTTATCTTTAAATATTTAGATGTCATTTCTTTTAGTAAGAGCTCTTGCAGAAAGCTGAGCAGAGATTTCTTTGCGTCTTTTTTTTTTTTTTTCTTTTTTCACTTGGTTGACGGTAGAAGCTACCCATGGGATTAGGCGCAATATATTTTTATAAAAAAATAATGAATATTTACTGCCAATCTTCAGGACCGCACATTTGTCGGCGTAATTATTCTGCGAAGCAGCATTTTGTCGTCAGAAAGTGCTAGGTGCATGGGGTAAAATGTGATTTATTGCTTCTGCAGAGGCATAACATTTCTTCATTTGAAGCAATGTGTCAGGACGCCAAAATGACGGTTTACCGAAGGAGCTTGACAGACAGAAACCCCCAGCTGCTTGTGTTCCTACTTTGTGTTATAAAAAAAAAATAAAAAAATCCACATGCGCACACATGCAAACACCCCCTCGTGTCAGAAATAAACTTCACAGAGTGCAGGGGAACTTTTCAGAGACTGCATCTTTGTCTGACACGTATGTCAGACCTGTGATGACTGACAGACCTCGCATCCATCAACATCACCCTCTTCTACCCCCTCAGAATACATACCATTTGTTTGCCTGCAAGTCATCCCTGTGTTTGAGGGGGGGTGGGCATGCTGTATCTGGTGGAAACGAGAAAGAACGTAGGAAAAAGGGGGAATTCAATAGAGAAGCAAAAAAAACGATCAAGCAAAGCAGGAGGGTGGCTGGAGAATGTTTGGTTGCAAAGTGGAATAGAGTGATATGTGCAGAGAACGTATTCCTGGTATGGTGTGTGAAACCCCAACCTTCATCCTCCAGCACACAGGAGCCTTGACACACTTAGAGCTCCCCCTCCAGGGCCTTAGGGATGCTATAGTAATGAAGATAGCCCCGTTGGAGCACAACTAGCGATGTCCTTACTCTCCTATTTGTACTACTCCACTCGGCACTGCCATCTTACCCCATTCCCATCAGTCATTTTGCTGTGGAAATCAGAGCATGGAGGTAACTTGTCCCATCTGGGGCTTCCAAAAGCTGCCCCATAGTTTTCAGCGGCAGAGCCGTTAAAACCTTTCTGCTTGCAACATACATTCTGTTTTTGTCGCTAAATTTCTGTGGTACGCTTGCAAACGCACCCAAGGTGATGGGAGAAAAAAAAAGCCCCCCCTCGGCTGGGTGTCGGTTTGTCTCATAAATTAGGAGGAACTCGTCCGTTTGTTTGATCCGGCCGGGGGTCGATTTTCCATAAGCGAGCCACCGTATCGGCTTTTATGGCGTCGTTGATGGTTCATTAGCAGTTATCTGTTGTCCGGGCTGTCATCTGTTTCAGATTGGGTGTGAAGTTGTTCCTCCTGAGATGAAGAACCAGTTTAGGTCAATATCTACTCACAGGGAGTCAAGTGAAAGCAATAACTCAGACCGGCTGTAAACATGATTGATTACGGTGGAGAACAGTGCAAGTGGAGCATCCATAATGGTGGTGGCGCAGCGAAGGCCTATCCACCATCATATTGGACGCACAGAGAGAGAGAGAGGAGCCTATAATCTGTATGCGATGATAACTGTAATGTGGGGAACCAAAGTGGCTTATCCCATGGCCTGTTTGTAAGACAAATCACTTGGTCGTTCATCCTCCACAGTTTTTACGCTTTCAACCTGCTCTTCTTTTTCTCCTCTGCCACACATCAGCTAATGTTTCCTCCTCGGGCAGCGTATTGACCGCCAATGGCAGGGTACGTGGGAGAGCTGAGAGTCTCGGAAATGGATCGTTTCACCCTGCATATCCTGCTTGAAATTGCAGCGCGACGTGTGGAACGTTCCTCCTGACAAATCTTACCAGGAGAAACATGACATTTCATCCCCTCTTTGTTTGTTTGTGCTGGCGGACTGAATGTCCCGTTAGCCAAATAAATCTGATCTGACACCCAACGCTTGTCCGAAATACGGAGAATTCACACCTAATTTGACACCAGACTAAATTGAACGCCTTAAAGTGTGCTCAGTTAAGCCACTTTATCATCTGCGCTGAAACCTCGGAGCTCCCGTGATTGCGCAGATCTGTCTTCCTCCAAATGATTCAGTCAGAAATAATCACAGCTGCCGTCCTCGGTACAAACGGCCTTGCCCTGTTTTGGGTTTATTGATCTCGTTGCCCCTCCCGAAGCGAGGTAGGTTACAGTTGACTGTCACGTCGGCTATGGGCAAGCAATTGTTGTGTCACGAATATTCCTCGGATGTTTATGGCCGCTGACCTGATTGCTTCTGTATTGATCAAGTTACAGGTCTGCTTGTGTTACAGTCGCTAAAACAAGCCACCCAGCTTTAAAGTACAGACGCGAACAAATTAAACCTGCACAGATAAGAGGAAGCAGCAGAGGTCGTGTTGCATTCAAGGCGTCGCACAGATGTGCAGATATAAGGGTTGAGCGTCTTCAGAGGTGGTTGCCATGAAAGTAAATAAAGCTGCATCCAGGCGATGCCAAACAAACAGCCCCCACCTGGAGACCAGTTCCCAACCCCAGGAGCGCCCTGGTTTCTCCTGTGTCTAAACTCTGTTTACTCCTGATCAAAATTCTCAGCTGTCCTACTGTACTTGAATGTTCGTTTTTCTTTTCTTTTTCTTTTTTTTCTTCACTATCTAATATTGAGAGCCACATAAAAAAGTGTGTTTGCACTGATTGGTCGGGGTGATGTGTAGTCACTGTGTGCTTGGCTTTATGCTGAGGTGCCGTTCTGAGCACTGCACTTGACTTCAATCATTTCCGCCGCTGAGAGCCTGCTCTCAACCTGTCAGTCAACTGTCTCGCTTTGTCAGTGTCCTCCCTCCACTCATAGTCCCCATCTTCCCTCCTGGATTTGCTTTGTGGTCTCTTATACAGTCCAGATAGACATAAAGCTGTCTCAGTATTGATTGAACTTCCCTCTCAGGTAAAGGCTATTGTCCACCAGACGTGCTTTGGAGATCAAAAGGCAAGAGCTGTTGTGCAGCAGTAAACAAGATTCATAATGGCCTTCTGTTATTGCATTCATTATTTCCCACTTAATGGCTTTTTACCAGTTTTGGAGCCCTCCAAATAAATATCAGCTCATTCGGATCTCTTCTGACGTCACAGACCTAATCGATGGCTCTGACGCCCCTGTCATGTCAGCACCTCCAAAAGGTGTGGGATTCCAGGCCTATTTTAGCAAGAGACGTCAGTGATTCAAGCCAGCAAAGGCTGCTGATTATTCATAAGTTCTGATGTCAGCAGACTGTAAATGTGCCATGTTCGGTCAGTCTAATGTGAGTCATTTCATTTGGGGCAAAAATAGCCGCGGCTCACACAAACACATGCAAGCCCTTCCTAAAAATGGCTTTGGAACTGCAGTTTCACTTGAGTGCTTTGGAGTGAAATGGTTAAGCGCCGTGCTATGCTTCGTTCAGAGATGATATCCTGTACCTCCTTTTAATGAAGCTGTTGTCTCACTACTCCTCCTCAGCCAATCATGTTAGTAACATGCCGTTGTTTTAGCCAGCAAAAGCCTTTTTTTTCTATATAACCCTAGCCAGGCAATGCGTGCTACTTTATGACTCACATACGGTCCCATGTATTTCCCCTATAGTAACTATGACGGGTGATGCTGGTCAGGTCGCACTATTTTAAAGCATGTTACTCAATTTAAAAAGAAAATAGCTGAATGTGTTGTGGGTGCGCTGTTTCCAATGCGTGCCACACACAAGGCCGTAACGATGGAAGGACATGAGCAGGGTGCAGATTGATAAATGCCGGCAGAGTGGGCGAACAGGTGAGAGATGGGGAGAGTTATTTCCCCCCCCCCCCCTTTCCTCTTTCTCCCTCGGTGCCGAGAGGTGACCTCTAGCTCGGCGATATGAAGAGAATGTCACGCAACATTACCGCTCCTTTCGCCACCAGACGCAGATGAGGTTTTATTTTTTGTGCCGTGCGCTGGAGAGAAAACAATTCTTTCCACGTTGATTAATGTGTGTTATATGAGCAGGCAGTAGACAGAGAGGCAGTAGAGGAAAGATTGGTATCCCTTTCTGCATTCCCCCTGATCTGCCACATGCATTTATCAGACCTTTGCAGAGGAGGGCGGCAGCGTCCGGAGCTTCCTTTCACAGCATGTCAACTATAATCTCTTTATTTTTTTTCCACTTGTTGGTTGACCTCCCTGCTGAAAGGGCTACTATATAACATTTGTACGTACCACTATACAAAGGGCCCCCCTTTATAGATGGCTCATAAATAGTTTATAGATATGTAATTAACCTGTAAATATTTTTAACTCATGCATAAGTGTTTACTATGCATTAAATAAGGGGCGATCAAGAGAACAAACTGGTTCACTATTTGGCAAGAAACTGGTCAGTTTTGCCTCTTGCTTGCCCTTAATTAATGCATTATAAACACTTATGTATGAGTTATAAAGTGTACACAGATGAATTAATAATATGTCTACATACTGTTTATTAGCCCCCTATAAGGGGAGCCTTATGACAAAGTGGTCCCCATTTGTATTATAGGCTTTTTTAATGGCTAACAGGAATAACTAGGTATAAAATCTTCGATGGCAACCATTTTTTTTATATACAAAAATATACAAATAAGAAGTTGAGAACTTCAAAGCAACAATCTAATAACTCAGTAAGGCACAACTTTGTGTTGTGTGTCTTTAAGCAGTGGGTGGTGGGCTGTGCTCCATCCTGAGTCACGTAGTAAACGTTAATTAAGGATGGCGATCATGAGCATGACGCCAACAGTCAGGATCAAGTCACAGGTTTCATTGAATATTGCGAAGGACTTCCTTGCACACGGTGGTTGATCATAAAGAAAGATAAATAGATTACTACAACTACAATCACATAGTACTTCCTCCCTGAAATTCCTTCATCAATATCTTTAAACCACTCTTACTCTGTTACCTACAAATATTGTTTGCCATAGAAGGCACTATCCAAAGCCAAATTGTGCCAATCCAAGACAGAATTAACCACAGGTAAGTTTTTTTTTTTTTTTTTTGGACCCCTCCCTTATTAAAGTGAAGATTCTATGGAGGATTCACAACCTAGAAAAAAATTAACGATTCCTCCTTCATGGGATTTGTAGTCAGCTTTTGCCTGTAGCGAAGGAGTTTGCTGTGTCTTGTTACGGGATGTAAGGAAAGAGTGGGAGACAGGGCCTCATCAGCAGTAATGCCGGCACTGCTTTGGTCTGTCATGGTGAAGAAGGAGCTGAGCTAAAGTACAAAGCTCTCAATTTACCGCTCCATCTGTGTTTCAACCCTCAGCTATGGTCATTAGATGTGGATCTTAACTGGAAAAAAAAAAGAGATCCTGGATTCAAGCGACTGAAGCTACATTTCGTTGTAGCGTGTCTGGATTCAGCCTGAAAGATGGAGCGATGTGCTCACTCAGAGGGAGCTCGATGTGGAGCTACTACCTGGTCTGTGTTCTTCTGCTAGAATGATTTACATCCAGTAACATGGGTACATATGCAGCATACAATAATTTTAGCTGAGCTATCTGTTCCTCTCTATCTCTCCGGAGCCTGCTGTGCACACCCACACACAGTCCCTCCCTTGCTCGCAACCAAGAATGGTTCACATTCACCGTCCCTCATGTGTTCCTAAAGGGACCACACTGCTCTCTTGCAGCAGTATGCTGCTTGCTCCCAACTGAACTGAATTACTCACCTCAAGCCGAATGTAAAACATTATCAGTACAGGACTTATAAATGGCTACCTGCAGCCCAAACCCAGTACTTTGTTTGACATGTAAGTTGGAGGACTCCCTTGATGCGAGGGGATTTTCCCAACAGCTGCACACGCTGCACGCAGGTACAGTTGATATTCCAGGCTGTGAAAATATCAAAAATACAATCAACGTGATTTAAACAGGTTTTATTCTTAAATATGGAAACAGTGTTATTAAAAAAAAATATCCATCAAACATCAAAATTGATTGTTTATAACTGTTGTACACTCTATCTATCCAGGCACAGGCTATGCCTTCTTATAGTACTTTATTCACACACAAAAATATACAGCCAAATCTCCAGGCAGTTGTACACTTTTCTTAATTGTTGCTTACCAAAAATATAACGAACCGTGACTTTAAATCCTGAACCAAACTGTGACGTTAGTGTGCCGTTAAACCCTGACTACTTACTGTATCGTTCCAGATTTTAGATTCTGAACCTTCAACACCATCTCGTCCATTTCCCGTTATTATTTTTATAAGATGACATTAAACTTTGTCTTGTAAAGCTCTTCCACGGCTCAGGCCTGGTCAGTGTGTAATGGCACCAAACGTCAGATCTGACTCAAAACTCTTGTAGTGGGAAGATCTGAGAAGCTTTTCGAGTTTGATATGTGAAAGGCAAAGTGACACAAGCTGAGCCTCCAGACTATAGGTATTGATGTCAGCTTAGGACAGCTGGAAACGTATTTGCTGTACAGTGAAACCTGCGAGAAAACATAAGAACGGAAAAGTGGCCATATTGGTGAGGAGCTGGGTGTTGAAGACCTGTAGCTACAGTTTGTTATGTGCATTTGAGAATAGAATCTGTGAAGTGGAATCACTTTGCAGAATAAGTAGTTGTGCAACACTGGTTGCACTGTTTTTGTACATGAAGATCCCCCAAAGTGCCATCTAAATACCTTGTGCAAGACGCAGACTGACAAAAGGTTTCTCACACTGTGCAGAGTGGGAGGGAAATGTGTGTGGTTTGCGACGCTGTGTGTGTAAGCCTGGTTTTGCACGCATGTTTTCGTGAGTGGGTGGAAGAAGAGATGGCACCTGAGCATCTGGAAAGGTGACTTTCAACCTAAACAAACTGCTGAGGAAGAGGCATGATTGGCGGGAGAATATCCACTCCTCTCTAACTTCCTCTTATTGGTATTTGATTATGAATTAAGGCCTGTATGCCTGGAGTGAGAAGATACCTTGTTATTGAGGAGGGAGAGGAGATAAATGCTAATCTGTAGCTGATATTTACTCTGGAATCAAGGACGTCCCACACAATAAAAAAGCATTAAGAAGCACTAAGACGTGGGTTTACTGACAGGAGAATTATAGTGTTTCAGGATGTTTCTTTCTCCCATTCAGTAAACAGAAGCTACCATTTGAGCCTCCTTGACCAAGGCTTTATGTCTGATTTGTAGTTGATAGAGCCTAATCTTCAAGGTAACATCTTTATCTGCGCTTATGCAGTGTTTCGTGTTTATATATATATATATATATATATATATATATATATATATATATATATATATATATATATATATATATATATATATTCCTTAATCTGCCTTTTAACCTAATTAAAATTTTTGGATTTGGAGCATTTTGCAAGTAATATATATTATATATCTTCTAAAAAGGAGCATTAAATATTAAAAGCAAACACAGTGTATGGTGCTTTGGATGGTGTTTCACATTTACATTTGGATGGTGAATTCGATGTAGGTATCCTGGTTGCCTGTTCTTGGGAGTTTTTCCTCCCACCCACAAGCCCATGTGCGACAACCAGCGTGACCCAATGTGAACCTATTGTTAAATGGGCTAGACGCAGCTATCAGAGTTCTCCAAAGAACAGACAAATTTATAATACGTTGCATAAGGGAAGGGGGTTAGTTCCTGATCTTGTCACTTGGGCTCCTACAGCTAAAAATATCGAGATAAATGAGGCTCTGCTTTGCATTGCATAAGTAATGATTGAAAAAAATAGGAATCCTAAAGGTAAAATACCAAACTTTTCACTGCCAAACAGAGTTGTTGATCTCTTTGTGTTCCTCTGAGGTTGTTTTGAGCAAATGCCTAAATTAACAAGTAAAAAAGAGCAGGGTTTAGATTTTTTCCCCCATACTGCAGTTTGTAAAGAGGAGCATATGAGTCCGTTTTGAAATAAATAATCAACACCACAAACCCTGCGGGGAAGCTGTATCATATTTTTTTTTTTATCTCAAAGGTCCCAATTAAAAACTTCCCTGGATTCGGATTCATTGTTTACGTAAATCCAAACTGCAGGAAGCGCTCTCTTACTTTCTTCACCCAAGTGATCTTCTCCTGTGTTAGACAAGAAAATTATGAGCAATTCTGTTTATGACTCAGCTTAATGTGCGCATAATATCTGGCATTGAACATGTGCCCTCAGGCACATTCTGCACGACATTTAAATGCATTTACAGTGCTTTGCAAAACTATTCATACCTCCCTTTAAAGTTTTCACATTTGGTTGCATCACAGCCAGAAACTTGTAAATGGCAAGATCCCTAGGGGGTTGATTACTTTTTGTAGCTCCCTGGGGGATCCTGCAGTCTGTTTATGTTTTGTACTTTTAGTATTGTTTCTCCTTTGGTTCTTGTTTCTGTAGTCAGTTTAGTTTTTGGTTCCGTTTTTATATTAATAGTGCATTCTTGTATCTGGGAGAATTGGTTCCTGATTCAGTTAGCTTCTGTTCTTTATGATTGTAGTAGTTTTGTTAGATCTTTATTTTATGCATGCTCTTTCTTAGTTTAGTTGGGTTTTGCATCGTGTCATGCCATTCTCTTGTCCCCTGTTAGATTATGTTACCCTCCTGTCCCTGCCAGTCCGCTGTCCTCCCTCTCCTGCAGCCTAATTGCCTTTAGTTCACCTGTGATCATTTGCTCCACCTGCTGTTCCCTCCGGTTCCTCCCCTATAAGTTCATCCAGTTCTGCCACACTCATTATTAGGTCCTCTGTCTATCTACCCAGTCCTGGTCTTGTTGGCTGTGTTCCTGCATCCCGTTTATTCCTGTGCTTGCCTTTTTCATTAAATCATCTTCACTATTCATCATGCACCTCCCGAGCTCTTGCCTGCACTTCGGTTCAGCTTCGACAAACGACAACCTGACAGTAAATGAGTAAAATAAATTTTATTGGAATTTGACGTGACACACCCAAAAGTAGCAGTGCGTAAGTAGTGTAGACTGTCGAAACTAAATGGTTTGCCCATATCTTTTTGGGAATTAGCCCAAGCTCCAGCAGATTAATTGGAAATTAATTGGGATCAACAATTCCTGAGTCTTGTGATAGATTCTCAATTGGATTTGAGTCTGGACTTTCATTGGACCAATATAGCGCATGAATAGGCTTTCTCCTAAACCAGGGGTGTGGTGAAGTTTAACTAATGAGGAGGTTATTTAGCCATTTGATTCAGGCGGGTTGGATCAAGGACAAATCTTTAAGTTGCAGGATTGGGGCCCTTGAGATAGTCATGTCCAAAAAAAAAAACAGTCATGTTTTCGGAAGGAAGCTGGAGTACCCGGAGAGAACCCATGCATGCAACTTCCAAACTGAAATTCCCCATGTTGAAGCCAGAGTTCAAACCCAGAACCTTTTGTGCAGCCTGTTTTGAAAAGTCAACCATTTTAAATATCTATTCAGCTAAATGTCTTAAAAGTACAGTAAATGCACTTTTCAAAAGTCTTTATATAATTGTATTATCTAATTGTATTATGTAATTTTTCTTCTGAAATCTCCTAAATAAAAAAAAAATCATTAAACTTAAACCCCTAAATGCTTTGCTACATAATTCACGAGTTCCTTTAATAGCATCACTTTAGCAGAGTAAAAGCCGCAGAAAGTGTTTACGTAACATTTCAGTGTTCTGTACAAAACAATATGATTTGCTAGCCTAAAAATACACTGCACAAATGTGTGTTTGGCTGATCATGTTTTTGTTTCCACAATACTTCTGGGCAATAAAACCCTGTTTATTTTCATATAAATGTTACATTTGTGATTAAAATTGTGAGTTGAGCAGGGAAGCTGTGTATGCAACAATGAGATACTTGCCAAACTGCATATTCTGCTATTGATTCATTCTTGGTGCCATTCATTGGACTGGATGGTTTAAGTGTGACGAGACAGAGGATGTTGGCATTTTAATTTTCAGTTTTTTAAACCATAGTCATGTAACAAACAATGACCTCAGTAATGCATGTAAAACTGGGAACTTTGGCATGGCCAGCCTGGCTAAACTGATTCTAAACTTATTCAGTGGTGCTGAACACCGTCTTGTGGGGATGAGAATCTTTAAGGTTGGATTACACTCCCTGAAAGGAGCGAGATTGCCTCTGATTGCAGAATCTTATCTCGACGTCACTTTGCATTGAGATTGCCTCCAATATTGATAAGTCCTGTTTTTTTTTCCAATGGGGGACTGTCACCCCACATCATAACACTGTCTCCACCAATAGCTGTTCAAAAATGGCAGAGAATTCAGAGAATTAGCAAATCTTTAATTGGTGCAAACCACATACTCATCCCACAGATGCACTTACCTTACAAGCATGGCACCATTTAAGGGAAAATAACAATCTTTTCACTGCCATGTGACTTATTCCCCTGAACAAATAAATCACTGATTAAATGCAAGTGTCCTTACTTTCTGTGCTAAGTTTAGAAAACACAATCCGACTTTGTTTCAGCTTTGAACTTGCCCCTATACATGTCAGCACCACATACAATTCTCTGTTATGGTAGCCCTCACGAAACAAACTCTACCCAAGTCCAAGAATGATGAGTCTGACAGTACACTACCGAGGGTCACACTGCCACCTCCACTCATCATACTCTCGGCTCACAACAATGCCTGGACGCTTTCAGGCTGACCGCTGTCTTCATTGATCCTTTCTGCCCTCTGACACCCTCTGCTCCATCCCACCCCCCTGCCAGTTCTGCAGTATTCCACCATTAGTCGGTGTGTGTATAGCTGGGAGGTGTTCAGGGCTGCAGCTGCAGCAGCTGTCAGCGCTACACTGGACTCTCTTAATTGGCTCCCCAGGGGCAGTCCCCTTGGTGAAGCGGAGCTGGGCAGTTCCAGCGGTGGCATGCCTTGCAGAACCAAAACTGAAGCAGGCCCACTTCAAGCCCCGCTGAACAGAACTCTTCGTTGCATCACTACATTTTGAGGCCTGATGGCAAGGAAGCGCCCAAAAAGTACATGATTTCAGTAACAGATATTGCCTTTTGTGAATTCCTTTGTCTAATTAAAGTATCCTCTCCTAATAGTTTTAATCCATTTGTTACAAAACGAAGAACATGATTAGTTTGTTCTAGGAAAAGATAAGCCTAGTATTATATAGGGTTTTTATTTTCTTATATTAACTGTCAAAAGAATCCACTGACAGGCACCAGAGCTTTATCTCTCCATAGCCCAAGCATCACTCTCATAACTACTTTATTATGGTGCACACATTCACTCAGGCGGTGTCTTTTCCATTTATTATCATTCTTTTTCTTTAGTTTTAGTCCCTGCTTTTCCGTCATAGCCCTTCGCCTTTGCGTCTTTTTTTTTTCCCCTCACCTTGCCGGCTTTGTGGCTCTGCAGAAGGATGAGGCGGTGAATGAAACATCTGCTTTCCTCTCTCCCTCATTTTTATTCTGTTTTTCAGCCAGCGCTCCTTCATGCAAGATGCCCCTGATGCACTTAAATTCCCTCTCTGTATACCTTCTATTCTCTGCTCATTTTTTTAACACATTAGTTATTTCCCAGCTTTTTCTCTGCTGCCTCCTTATCTGTTCTCTCCATTTTAGCCTTCTTTCTCAGCTTACTGCAGCAAGATGCTTTGTCGTCACGGCCTGGTCGCCTCATTGCAGTTGGTACAATTGGAGCATTTGCATTCACCATCCCTGCCCTTGGGTCTATTTTAGTATTGTGCTGTCTTCATAATTGGAGCCCAAACAAATAAAATATTACATTTTTCCCCTGCTGTCCATTAAGATGTGGGCTGACCGATAAATGAGCATAAGAACTATCTGGATTTACAGAGCACTTTTCTATCGTGATCTCCTTCACTTGACATTTTCAACATAAAGATAAAGAGAGGGATTAAACTGCATGGCCTACATTTGTCACAAACCCTGCACCTCAACACCAGAAGGAAACGAGAGGAGGCCCAATAAGAATGATGCCCAGATCTATAAGGTGATGAACAACATTTGCTCACCAGTTTTAAAGTGCCAACAAAGTAGAGTAGAAATGCAGATGTGTCTTTACAGGGACGTTAATGTCCATTTCCTGGCATTTTCAGCTGATTTGTTCATTAAATGTGCTGAGTTGGGGGAGGGGGTCATTCAAGGGTGTGTGACCTTTTAGCTCAATTTGTTTGCTTGCCACGGGTCGATCTTGGGTGTCTTTCATTTTTCCACCGGCGAAGCGTGGATAGAAGGCTGGACCCTGGGTATCCTTCATACAGTCGCCTTCTTGGCAGGTTAGACGTATGTTGTAGAAACACTGTCACACAAGCACATACTCCTATCGCAGTAAGAGAATTACGCATCCATGTCCGGTCTTATAAACAAACCGCGCACTTGTGCAACAGCTCTAATAGACTTACATTGAATTAATAGTAAAAACTATATATGCATGGTGTGAGGAAGCTACCACTATGTGGCGCTCATGAGCATTCTAGGGCTAAGGGTCTTGCTCAGGGGCCCATATTGGCAGTCTATGGGATTGAAACCAAGGACCTTGCTGCCTTCCCATGACACAAACCCCTTACTCTAACCACTAGGCCACCACTCCCCTTTCATTTCTCTTTTCCCCTCTTCCTGACACCTATCTAGGCAAAGTAGGATGTCAAAATTACAGAGGCAGTCAACAGACATCCATTAAAGACACATTGTTGAAAGACTGGAGTGATGTGAGGGGTAAGACGTGCCAATGCAGGGTCTCACTTACTGCTGTGCTACTTTGGCCCCTAAAATCACAATAACAGCCATACCCTATGGCTCCCATGATGCCATGAGTCATTAAAAAAGCTGCATTAAATTCTTTGCTACACAGAATAAGACAACCCATTGCCATCAGTCTATGTCTTCTGATTGTGGCACAAACCCAAACCCTGGTGTTGATGCCAGCTTAAGCATCGGATGCTAGCCTTTAAGAGCACGGTACACATAGGCCACCTGACACACAGTGCTACGATTCATTTTAAGGGTTGCCTGTCTTGAGCAGCTGGAACCTTCACAACATCATTGCTGCTGGGTGCTTAATTCTATGTGCAAGTGATTGTATTTTAAGATGAATTCGTCCATTCTCCTCTTTTAGCTTTTAATTACTGAGGAGCACATCGAGATTGTCTCAAATATGGCCCAGCTCAATCATATTTGTTGCTAATGGAACCGCCAGCAGCGTTTCACCTGAATGTCTTTACTCGCTCACTGCTATGATTATACCTAACAACAGTCGCCACTGGCTGCTGACAAATGTAAAAACTATTAATGTGTAATTATATCTTGAAGAGCAACAGAAGGCCTTTTTTTCCTCAAACGTTTTGACAGTTTTAAAGTTAAATATATTTCCCTAAACTGTCACACCTGTCAGAGAAAGCTGTCACGTTAACATGTTGTTTTTTCCAAAATTCTCAGCTCTCGGGAAGAAAAAAAAAAAGGTCAACCTTGTTTTTGCTCATTATAGCCATTCACAGACATCAGAAGAGCACACTAACTGTTTAGACATCTGCTGCAAATTCATTCTCTCGAAAATCCAAATTTATCCTTTTTGTATTTAGTTAATTGACGATCCGGGTCGCTAAGCCTGTCCAAATAATAGAATGACCTTTTTCTTCAGTGTTTTAGTCAACTGCTCATTATCTGTGCTTCGGCTTGCCAGGTACCGCTCAGAGCTGCGCTTTCTTTGCTAATATAACAGTCTAATGAGGTACATCAGGAACATACTTTTGAAAGTACCGTGTTTTTCATCTTTCACTTTTGAATTGTTGTTAAACTATACACACCAACAGCAGCACAATAGTTTAAATGTCGCTGAACCATCAGAAAGGACATGCTGTGCCTGATAAGTGACCTGCAGCTATGAGTTCAGTTCAAAACTGAGATTAAATTAAAATGATTAAGCAACAGGGGGAAAAAGAAAAGGACGGTAGCTTTGACACATCGTCTCAGGCTATGGTCTACACTGTGCGGATGCTATTTTGGCACTGTACAAAGGTCTTCAGATTTTGAATGACGGTTTCTGTGAACTGACAGACACTGTGATCCCTGAGATTGATCACAGCTCCTACTGGGAGCCCAAATGGGGGCCTGACGGGAACCTATACCTCAGGTGGGAAGGTGAACAACAGGGTCACAGTCTGACAAACAGTATGGGAGGGAACTGCTTCTCTGGATGCTGCTCACAATCAGAAGGCTGCTGGGCAGATTTTCCTGAAGTATTTTGGAGAAAGGATTATTTTCTAAAACTCTAACGTGTCTGATGTTTCAAGATGGAAAGTCATTTTTCGATGAGACTGGATTGATCAAAATGTTTCGGCCAGAGTAGATGAAAGTAGATGGTCTGTGATTTGTACATTTATTGGAGTGATGCTTCTACAAACTGGAGGTCTTGAGGGTTTGATTTCTCATTATTTTGACATATTAGAATATCAGATCAGTTTGCTCCTTTACCAATTTATTCCCCTATTCCTCACCTGTGTGTTGCCATGTTGTTCCTTTTCCATGCAAGCTTAGTTTTATTTGCAGTTATGTTTTTGTGTGAATTATGACACATAAATGTGCATAAAATGTTCAAATTGTATATATAGTTAAGGTAATTTCTTATTTCCTATTTCAAAACAGTCTTGATGATGCAGCATATAAGGACAAATGTGCAGGTCACTGCACTTGCTGTGGGTGAGATTGTTGCCAGTGGTAATAAGTAAAAGAAACAATAAAAGGCATTCTCATAACTATATTTAGACGCTCATTAGTGAATACCAGTTGTAAACTTGGTTGATCATTACAACATAAATTCACATAGACATTAATGTTTTCTAAAGTGCCCTACCAGAGTCCCAGACCTGATAAGACTTTGAGCAAGCAGTGATACCAAAGGAATGGATCTGTGCGTTCTGTTATAAAAAAGAAATAAACCATAATAGATGGTGATAGTTGCCCTTCTAGTTACCCTAAGCTTTCTTTTCCACTCAGGAACATTAGACTGATTTTATATCTCAGAAGAAGCTTAGGGGAGATAAAAGGAGCTAATGAGGTAGGAATTTGGCACTGGTTGCACAGACAGACCAGAGGAACATGGTGAGTGAATGCTGAAAGTGGAAGCAAGCAGACACGGGGTGTAACAAGGGCACGCATAAGCATCAGTTACCAGCAACACCAGTCTGCAGTCTTCCTGAGCAGCTCCCAGTAGGACTGCATAAAGGTCAGACTGAAGCTGCAAAAGAACATGCATGCTCAGTTGACTGCCCTGCATAAATACATGTTAAAAACCACTTAAGGTCCACAGGCCTGCCATGAACCCGCTGGGTGGGATTTGGGTGATTATATCAAGCATAATGCAGTAGCTTTTGCTGTGCCTTAGCCAATGGTAAAACAAAAGGCTTGGACATTATTCTGACAGGTGCTTCTAGCTGGGAGGGCTCAGTAATTTAAAGGAATTTCTGTGTTTACTTCAGGACATTCAAACTTCAGAATAAATGGAGCTCTTTGTGAATCTGACAGTTTTTTTTATGAAACAGTAGAAATTCGAACCGTGAAGAAGACAATGTGAAGAGTTTCCCAAAAAACATTTACTTGTTTCATTTTATATGTATTACAACCATTACATCTGAGTAAATCTCCAGTTATTTTACTGATGTCAAAAGCCTAAATCCCAAATATTACCTTACACTGCACCGGGGGTGCGGAGGAGCAAACAGCTACACACAGATCTTGGCCTCGCTTCTGTCCAAAGTGGCTGACAGAGGAAATCAATAAAAATGAATCTCATGACAAAGTGAACTGCATTATTCCATGGGTAGATCTGCATACCTTCACATGCTAATACACCTGGACAATGCCAGCAGTCACTGCGACATGCGTTGAAACACAGAACAACATGGAAACTGCTGCAAGTCTACCCAAGAGAGCAAGATGAATCCTCTCAGTCAGAACTCCAGACGTTTCTATTCATGCCACCTCTCTCTGTGGAACCTAATGGATTCCCCCTGCTGTACATCTTTATTGCCTAATGCACAATAATGTATTGGATGTTTTATGAGCTCGACCTAGCGAGCAGACAGAGAAGAAAGTAACGGCGAGGCTGATTGATGGCTAGGTGGTTGATGGATACAACCATATGGAGGAGGCAAGTTGATGGGGGAAATGGGGAAAACACTGAGCTGTGGTGCAGAAAGGTACATTAGATGTCTAATGCTGTACTGCAGAGAGACATCTGGGCATAATGTCTTCTACATGTGTTTTATCTTATTGTGGTGAATAATGAATATGGATATCAGCGAACGAAGCTTATCTGGGCAAAATGGTTCTTGTATTGAGAAAAGTAGGTGCATGGACGTCCGTTTTTTTTTTGTTTCCTATGATATGGTTTCATTGGGTGTGGTGTTGGGTTTCTAAGATTTTAGAATTTGCTCTTGTAAGTTTATAACCTTCGAAAAACATTAGCTGGTGGCCACATACGCGTGTCGAAAGATGTCTGAGGAAAGCACACAAAGCACATGAGACGGACAGACAGAGCGGAGTGGGGGCAGACAATACAACCTTTCTTTCATCATAAATGTAATTGTTACGGGTGAAAAAGAAAGACATCACCAGATCCATTAGATTGACAAAATAATGTGTGTTGCCATAGTTTCAGAGTCGTCAGACTCATCCTTACTTGGCCATTAATGTGTGCAGAATCAAACAATATGACTTCTGTTATAGCGTACGGACCTTTGGTACACACATGTAAACAATTTAAATTATTTAATTTATTTCAGACTGTATGCTCACAAAAATAGCCTTAGAATCTTTTTTTCTGTTTTTCACTCCACACAGGCCACAGAACTTGCTGGAAGTGCAAAAAAAACACACTGCACCACGACTATAGTTATCAGGAGTTGAGTTAAGTGATAAACTCTAAGAGCAATCTTTTTTTAATGCCTTGAAAATGCTTTGTTTTTTTAACCCTTTTTTTAATAGAAATCAGTTTGTCAGTGGAAGATAACATGAAGGTATGGTTCAGTGCTCCTGTTCAGAAAAGATCTGCGCTTGTCTCTTTTCTGCTTTCAGTGCTTGGCTGCACTAAGCACCCATCTGTAGGTTCAGGCGAGGTAAGTCAGAGCTAGTCAGCCAGAGATCAGACCAACAGCCATCACCCTCAGACTACTGACCAATAAAAAAGATAAAAACTAAAGCCTGACTCTCATCAGGTGTCATTTTTTCCCCTCAAAGATGTTATCTCAGTTTTCTTTGAAATTTGAGCCATCTCCCTTTTTCCTCTGGCGGTACTCCCTGGAACCAGAGATTGCATAGGGACATGGTGTGAGACTTAAAGATGACGACCTGCCATGATTATCCTGTTGCAAAGGTCTGTGACAAAGGACAGAATGAGAAGCAACCCTAAAAGAAGTATGCAAGGTAGCAATGCTCTGCACACACTGGCTGAAATGGCTGGATAACTCATCTCTGTGAAGGAATCAAGGCAAAGGCCTCACCCCCTGAAGAGCTTTCACTCTGCAAGCTCTGGGGTTGACATTCCATAGGAGACTTGTGGGGGGATAGGGCTCTTATTAAGCCCAGTCTAGGTTCTGTCTCATTTTCCCCTCTCTACGGACTTAGTTCTCTCTTTCTTCTGAAGGCCTCATCAGGGGACATTCAGCCTTCACAGTCACTAGTATTTAGCCCCCCAATCCTCTTAGCTCCAGGAAGCAGATCTTCTGACCCAGTGCTGACGTCTGCAGCATGAAGCCCTTCAGATGTGTGTGAGGAGGGAGTGTGCTGTCTCTCCAAGTAGCTGGGTCTCCGTTCCTAATGTAGTTGGACAACTACAGTAGTTGTCCCTCTAAAAAATAATGCAGTATTTTGCCCTTACATTCAGAATGAGAAGGCCTTCTGGTGTGTGTATTCGGTGGCCAGGTTTTGGCTTGTTTTTTTATTTTATTTTTATTTTATTTCCAGTCCCAAACCCTAAAAAAATAGCTACCTGTTTAGGGTGTTCTTCCTCGTCTGAGTGGATCTGGTGGATTAAAGCACCAATTTGAATGATTTAATTACAGCGATTATCACGGTGGGTGCCAAAGAATAAACAGTGTATCATTTGCAGGATAAATTAAACAGAGACATCTGTGTTTGTTTTTCTTTTTTCCACTGTCCCCTCCACCACTCGCACACAGGTTTTGACTGGGGATGTTTGTGAAAAGAGGAAATTCTGTTGTGTAACTTGGTCGCTTATTTGTCCTCATTCGTCTTGAAATATTGCTTTTTAGGCTTTTGGGGAGCAGGGAGAAGCGGGTCGAAGCAGAAAAACAAGGACAAAGACACAGGAAGAAAGTCAGAGACAAAGAGGGGAGGATAAGAGTTGCAAAACACAAAGAAGAGCTTTGAATCCAACTTCTGTGAGAAAGCAGCGGCATTGCTGTGGGAATCTGACAGAACAGGGTATAGAAAGAAGTTATTGGTGCAGGGGAAGTTGTCTTTGTTCTAATGTTCTCCTCTAAAATGTTCAAATGTAAGAAGGATTGCTTTACTCAAGCTAGACAGACTCTGGATTCATTTAGAGAACTTGAGAAAGGACAAGGACTTCTTATGGACAAGCATTCATTCAAGGAAAAAAATGTTTCTTTCAGCAATATCTCAGTGCTGTCCGTGGTCAGCTGCGTCTTCCACATGTGTGCGTTGGAGGGGGCATAACTGTTTCTTTGTGATGAAGTATTCCCGATGCTGATGACCATGAAATATCCACATTTTTGCAAGTCACATTAACCTTGCATGGTCTACCAGCAGAATCTTTATTTTATGAATTACCTGTTTTTATGTTTCACTTCACATTGATTCGGTGCTGTCTGCTGAAATGCAGGGGATTCATCACAAGCCCTTGGACTTTTTAATTAAATCCTGTATTTCTTTATGTCCATCAACACCATCGGTTTTTAGGTGAAACCTACTTTGCTGCCAGTTTTGCTTACAAAAACACTTCATCGGATTGAAATTACTCTTATATGCCAATAAGCTTTTGCAAAGCTTTTGTCTGGATAATCTTATCAGCTGACTGCATTTATCCAGAAACAAGAGCAGCATATCCAATGAAATATTCAAACGTCTATCCTAAATGTTAAGTGTAACTCCACATTGGTGAAACGAGCTGATGCTAGCTTTCTGGGCAAATAGACATGACAGGTCTTAAATGTGGGTTTTCCAGACTAGTGGGAACCGTGCCTCATTGTTCAAGCTCAAACATCATCAGAACTGCTCCATACACACATTACGTTAAAGTATTTCACATTCACTGTATAGCATTCAGCACCATGGTCAGCGTTCAGACTCATGGTCAGTTGTTCAAAACCTTTATGACATAACTCTTTACTCTTACTCTTCCCATGTGTAATGATTTACACATTTACATATGTTACAAATGTTCATTTTAATGAATTCCAACATTTTTTTATTTTATTTTTTTTTCAAGGAAAATAGAACCCAAAGTATGCTTACTATATACACCATCATGACAGGCAGCTTTGTTCAGTTATGCTGTGCTTAGAGATTTAGACAGTGCCTCAGCCTTGCTTTAAGAACAACTGCAAATGAGCATTTATTTTTAATAGCACTTTTTTAACACATTTAAAATAAAAAGAATGAGGTAGTGAGAGCTGTCTTTTTTTTTTCTTAACTGGATTAACAGATTCGAACAACTGAGTTTCAGTTAATAAAGTTATAAAGTTGATCAGAAGAAAAAGCATAAATGTTTTTAATGACATATTGAAAAGGTCAATTAGCACAGGTTTTTGACCTGTAAATATAATACTATGATCATAGTTTAGACTGTTTTGTGAACTGTAGTTTAGTTTGTAAATGTGACCTAAGCAGTGAATTTAGTGGACAATATGTATGGTGTCTTTTTAAATTGAACTTTAAATCAGTACATGGGAAATGAAGTGCTCATTTGAAATGGCAATAAACACAGCATTTATTATCATTGTCAAACGTTTTTTTTATTCTAATTTATTTTGGGATTATGATATTATTGCATCAGAATGTATCCTTCTTAAAATGTATCAACTCTTTATATTGGCTGCACTCAGTGCAAGTGATTTATAAACCTCCTTAAGCTCAACCCATGATGAAAAGGGGATGTATACATTTTACAGCACTAAATCTGTCCTGCAAATGGGATGGTGCTAATATCATAACGTCTTTTTAATGTTTCTGCTTTGAATGAATATGGAGTTGACAAGCAAGCACAAGTTATTAGCAGAATTTGTGGCTGATTAGGGTCGCCCCTTGGGGCCTGGAGATGCCAAGAGCACTTGAACTTTCACCTCTAATTGTAAACATTGTGCTAGTCTTAAAGACACAAAGCAAAAACACCTGTGGTTTAATTATTCATGAAACAAGGGTTCTCGTTAACCATGAAGGCATATTTGAGACTGTAGATGTTTGCTCCTTTCTTTTCAGAGCTTAGAGGAGTTTCAGCCTCCTGGAATTGAACCTTTTATTCCAAATAAAAAATATCTAAACGTTTAACTATGAGAAATTAACTTCTTAGGACTTCTTTTTTTAAAATAACCCAATTTAGAACAGAACTACCCTTTAGGAAATTTATTTTAAACACCAGTGTTAACTCAAATTGTACAGTATGAAAAGCACATGAGTGCTGCTGTGGTGCCCAGTGGACATTGAGGTTAATTGGAACTTGGCCTGCCTAGGGCCCTCACACCACCTTGGGTTGGCCCTGAGGAGTGGAATGCTTTGCTGCACCTTTCCAAACAAACTGAACCATGACAAATTTTAATAAATAATATAATTTTGTTTTCTTTTAAACATACTCATTAAAAAGGTTTTGTGCTGCCACTGAGAACAGTTGTCAACATGAAAACATATCCACAAAGCTAGTGATGGTTTGCGTCAAAGTGAAGAAAGACGCTACACTGAAGGTTCTGTTTGCATAGATTAACAGTATTTGCTGCTATGTTCTAAAATGCTTGATATTTTTTAATAAATGGCTTGATTCAGTACTCCCTGGTCCTCTAATGGTTTGGAGCGTTCAGTGTGGGTGATTTATTTCTGCCCTTTGTACATATGTTTGCAAGCTAAATCCACAGCTACAAGCAATTCTTGCAAAGAGGTTTCTCATACATATATAGCCCTTTGGATGATCCTGATTTAGTCAACCAATGTTGTATCAGTAAAAAGATTTTGATGTCATGAGGAAAAAAAGGTTTTAATTCAGTAGCAGTTTTTCCTTTTTTAAACAGCTTTGATCAAAGTGGTACATAGTATGAAGGCATTACATGCAAATCCACTTCTATACTAGCCTTTCACCATTGTCAGCCATATCCCAGCTGAGGGACATGGCTGTGCTGTGTTTTCAATAGAAATCGTGCTTGGGGTTAACATAGTCAATTGTTCTCCTTTTTTTCTGTTTTGATGGGGGGGGGGGGGGTTGCTAATCTTTTTCTTCCACTTAGCTTTCCATTATTATTACAGAATCCAACTTTATATGAGCAGCCAGCTCTCTCTCAACCTTTCTCTTATTTGTCCATTGTTATCCATTATCTCTTTTTATGTATCTGTCTCTATGGTGTATCTTTATACCACAAGGTTATATTTTGAAGGCTGCCTGCCTCTCTTCCTTCATACTTCTTGATTGAATGAAAATCTCTTTGAATCTAGAATATTTTTGAGCGTAACTTAATTCAATTTTAATTTTATTGTATTTGGGATCTGTTTCTGATTCATTCATGAGGGTCTATCTAGCACCAAAAATGGGTTTTCCAAGAATAAAGTAGCCATCTTTTTTTTATAGATGAACGCAGGAAGGGGGATTTTTTTTTTGTTTCCAACAGACTTTTGGTGATTTGCGACAATCAAAGGAAACGGTATTTTGAAAATGACCATAGAGCCCTTTACATGTGGAGAACATGCTATATTATGCTTTAATGTTTGTAATAATCGAGTTTAAACACACGTGATCATCCTCATATTTGTATTAGGCAAACACTTTCAGTATATTGAAGTAATTAGGGCACCACGTGAAATAAACAAATGTGTCCTTTTCTGTTGTAACACACAACTTAAAAGGACACATTTATCCTGTTGGATCTTGCGCTCCCAAAACAAGCGTTACAAATTCTGTTGGGAAATCTTCAGAAATGTGAGTTTACCTGCGTGCGAACCCAGATGACTTTGAGGAGCGATGACACAGCGATCCCACACAACTGAGTGTACTATGCGTAAACAGTGAGCCGCACAGACTTTACGTGGTCGTTTTACCCTCAATATTTGACCGCATTTATTGGCCTAATTTCTTGTAACAAATTCCCACAGCAGTCACCTGTATGTCAGTGCGGCACAGAGGGACTGCGAGTCATGACTGCCTTGGCGCAGCTCAGAATATCAGCTTGGTGTCACATAGAAAACAGTTTGATGTGAAGACTTCTTCCCGCCGAGCAGTTTATGGTGTGACGCTGCCTACGCACTTGTAGGAATTGAGCTCTGTGCGTACCTGTCAATGGAATCATGTCTTCCAGTAATATCGGGCCTAGAGGTGGGCGATTTTGTTGGTAGGGGAAACACTGGTAGGTGTGGAAAGATTGCAACCTGCAGAAAATGATTAACAGTAAAAGTTTACATTCTAGAGGCACACTATGGAAGAGGCCAATCCCACAGAACAGTCCAGAGGTGAGCCACATACGGCGATGAACCAAATCAGTCTAAAAAAGAACTAGTTTAGTTAACACAGAGCTTCATAGTATAGCACTTTAACATCCTGATATACAAAATTAACTGGTTCTTGTTCATCCAGTTTTTCTATGAAATAAAGTCTATAAAAATATGTGCATCTTGATATCTTATACTAGTCAGCATATTAATTTTGTCATCACATATAATTTACCTCCTGGCCTTTTCTGGCTTACCTGTGTGTTTAATTATTTCCCACTTTCTCTAATTCCATAAACTGTATCTTAGTTTGGCCTGATTTCCCATAAAGCTGCTCTCTTTCAAAATATTTTCAAGTTTTAGTTTCCTGGAAGCAAATTGACATTTAGAGAATCATTCAGTAACAACTATGGCTGCAACAGAAGCTCACCCTCCACCTGTCAGTGGATAACCAGCTTCCTGACGGACTGGGAGCAAAAGGTGAGGCTGGGGATCATCTCCCACTCAAGAACAATGGGTATCGGGGCCTCCAGAGGTGTGTTCTCTCCCCCAGACATCTGGGGAACCCTCAGTGACACGCCTGAACACCTGAACACGTGACCTAAAATTGTTCTAATACAATACTGAGATTGAATACAACCTTCCTCAGGAGCCACAGAACATCTTGAACAATGCCATCGTTCAGTCAGTCTTGACCTCATCCATCTCTGTGGTTCAGTTCATCCACAGAATTTAACAGATCCAAACTGTAACAAACAATTAGATCTGCAAAGAGGATCATCAGGACTAACCTTCCATCCATTAATGGTCTGTACAGGTCCAGGGCCAGCAAAAGGCCAGCTAAAATAGCTGTCAATCCAACTCATCCTGGTCATAGGTTATTCAGACTTGTACCCTCAGGTTGGTTTTCAGTTTCTCTCCCCAGGCGGTGACTCTAATAAACACTTTACTGTCAGGGAAGCCAACTCATCAGCTGTGGGGAAAAAAACAGTTCTGCACACACTTCCCTTGTTCTTACTTTTCTTTTGCTAAATATGCTGGAGGTCCCTCGCTCTGGGTGGCTGGTCCTACATCTTGGAATAGCCTTTCCAATGACCTACGCTCCATCACTGACCTGCCGCTATTTAAAGCCAATCCCAAGACCCATTTATTTAAAAAACAAACCCAAGACCCATTTATTTAAAAAAGGCGTTTACCTATTTTGATCATTTTTCTTTGTTGTGATGTGTTCTGTATTTATTTGTATCCAAAGTCAAATTCCTTGTTTGTACCCACAAACCTAATGAATAAAGTTGATTCTGATTTAGATCTTACCCCATAAGAACTAAATGCAGCCATGCTTAGGAAATTGCATGATTCGTTTTCCTGTTTAATAAAATCTTGAACTAAATTAAACATACCTGTGCCGTTAACTCAGCTACACTAACTTTTCTGATGGTCTGAGAGAAAAGTGTGTTCAGGTGTAGCTTTATTCTTCTACTAACCAGCAGACACACAGCTGGCCGCACTCCCTGCCAGTTGCAAGCTAATCTATACGGGCTGCAAAAGCATCTCACTATAATCTTTAAGGTTTGGTGGCTTGCCTTCGCAGGCTTCTGGCATGACTCTTCTCTGGATAAAGCTGGTATTTGTCTTTAAACGTTTCTCACTTCACAAAGCATTACAGAGCACCCCAGCTAAGGGGAGCTGGAACCAGTTTAAGGTTATCACGTAAAAACAAAATGAGTTGAATTCAAAGTTGATGCTTCTCATAAACACTCTCATCAGAATCCTTCCAAGCAAAAACACTGGCCAACATAGTAAGCTTCCCGTACTTCTTACATGTTCAAGCTTTGTGGTGGAGAAGATCTTCACTCTGATTAGAGTCAGAGTCTGGAAATGTGTTATCTGTCTGGCATTTATTATTCTTTTTAGTTAGTGTGGTGGTTTCTGTAGAAAGTCGGATCTTTGCTGGGCAGCGAACGCTTGTTTCTGCTGCTTGGTTTTAAATTTCAGCAAGTAGTAAAGGTTGCCTCCATATCTCGTACCTGACTTCACTTTCAAAGTAAGCGTGAGTATCCAAATGTGAAACCTCTACTCTGACATCAAATCATTGCAGTTATCTTCATTATTAAATGGACCCTCAAGCATAAAGACAGACAGAAAAACGATATATGTAAATAAAAGAAAAAGAGATAGAAGGCGCAATGTAATCTCATGGATCTCTATGGGTACCAGACCACTACAATAAGGCATCAAGGGTTGTGGTCTGTGCTTAGAAACAGCTAATTGGCTATTAGACCTTGCTCTATCATTATCAATGAATGCTCTTATCAATACAAACATGGCCCACAGGCCAATATTGCTCAGCCTTTCTTTAGTTTGTAAGTATAATCACCCGTGAATGATGAATACTTTTCTATATTATTACTCGCTTGCAGAAATCCGTACTTGGTATCAAGGAGCTGACTCTTTTTCTACTTGATCTTTCCATTCACAATGAACTCTAAATGTTTTTTTGTTTTTTTACCAGTTATAATTTTGATAAGTAATGACTGTATTAGCTTTGAGTGCCGCCTACTTTATGAGGGTTTTGAGGGTGAAGCAGGCACTTTGTAGAAAATTTAGAGTGCAGGGCTGATGATAGAAACAAATATGGGAATGTTCTCAAATCGATTAAGCTTGGCCTCCTTTCCTCCTTTCACTGATATACGTATATATATATTTTTAAGTTGACACATAAGAGTTTTATAAATTGATCAAATATTAATGTATCTTAGAGGTGAAATGATACATCCAGCTCATTAAACAATTAATATTGATATACTGAAATATAGCTATTGGGCTCATGAGAAGAAGACACAATTCCAGCTAAATATTTTCAATAGCTAATATATATATATATATATATATATATATATATATATATATATATATTTTTTTTTTTTTTTTTTTTTTTTACTTCCTGTGTTGTGCTTCTGGATCCTCTGTGTTTTCTCAAACTGAATGAACAAATTTCAAGTGATTTAAAAAATACCTTTTACTCTGCAAGTAATCTAGTTTTGAACTAGAGAGGAACACATACAGCGAAAGGCTCATTAATAACTATTAAATAGACATTTAGTTTAGCACTACTAGGTAGTTTAGAAGCAACCAACCTAGCATTGTTAGCAATTAACGATTAGCCATTTGGAAGAATTTTCAAAGTTATTACAAATCATTCCTATTTTGTGTTTTGTTGTTATTTCTTTCAACATTGCCAAAATGCTTCCATAAAATATATATCTAATTGTGGAGAAATCTTCAAGAATCTTTATTTGTTAACCGTATCTGCCTCATGGTGGTATTTAGGAACTCTTCCTTTCTTTCTTCAGAGGAAGAGTCTTAAACATAGATATAGGGTGTCGAGCTTAAAGCACTTACCTTCATATCCGGTGCCTGTGATAATATCTGGCAAAAAGCTAAAGTCACATGTTGACAGAAGCTACATGAGACATTTAGTTAGTGCAAGACTTCATAATCACACTGATTTAAAAAAAGGCCTCTTTCCTTTCATCTTTTATTTGAAATTGCTCTTTCAAGATGACAGATGTTCTTTTCCAAGATATTCTCTTCACACCTCAACCTCTATTAGTATTCTCTCTCACATGTGAAGAGAGGAATGACTGTGGAGACCTATAAGGATTAACACCTCACACTGGTTCTCGTTGCCACATGTTGCTCTTTTCCACTGCTATGCCTTAGCTTCAGGTTTTTCTGTATCCAGGCTTCATATAGTTTGTTCTCCTTTAAATTCCTATTAAATGTACTTTTGTTTTATTGCTGATAATGTTAATCTGGTTTACGCTTCTGTGGGATGTTGACATTAAATGCCTTAGGTGAATAATTCCCTGGTCTTGCCTTTTAGTGCATCTGATGGAGTACCCTACACAGTCTGATCACAAACTAAGCCAGGCAGCCAGAGATGTTTTGGCAAGGCCAAAGATTCTGTGGCATAATCATCTCACTATACGTGGCACACATATGGGCCACTGCAACAGAATCGATGCAAGACTTACGTAAATGTCACAGCAATAATAGTGTTACTTGATCCCATGCTGCACTATGCAGGAGCTCCGTTTGGGGTGATCAAAATGTCCCTTTCCTCAACATAGTGGATGCTTGGAATGAGTCCGGTGGCGGTAAGGTCCAGACAATTATCTGATTGGTTAAATTTTTTGACTACCTCGGAATGCACTTAGACAGCATGGGGTGCTGAATTTTGATCCCACGGATGGCATTGAGAACGCATCCATGTGTAGTGACTTTTACTGGAACTTTTGAGTTGAAATACATCGGTGTAAAGCAAGACTCTTCAACCTTTCTTTGTTCGGGGCCCCCTTAACTAATGGTGATAATGTTTAATGGGAGTGAATAAAAAAGTGGGTTTAGTCCAGGAAGTAATTTTTTTTATCAAACATAAATTTCAACTCTATAATAAATTTGTGAACAGAGTGAAAAGATGTGTGCACAGTTGTTGACATGTATGCTGAAAGCAGAATATCTGAAAGGAATCTTAGTTTTCCCTTTTACTATCCATCAATCCTAGGCTGATATTTACCCTGCCCTGTCTACAGCCATGCCATCCGCCCTCTCCTCTCTCTTCCAAATGGCTGCTTGTTGTCAGACTACACCGCCTGCCCATTCAGCCATGTTAGCAGACACCTGCTGAGACAGGAAATGAAGAAGGGATGGGTGACAGAGGAAAAGTAATAGTCCAAACCCCACTGTGGGCTTGGCACACCAGGTCACGATGGGTTTAGAGGAGCTGTGACACAGAGTGGACCCACAGATGTTGTTACAGGCCAGATTGCACTTGGCAGCCAGGTCACCAGGATCCCAGCTGGGCTGCTGGATGATTACACAGGCATGGATTGAATTTTTTAACATTTCATATGCGCATATGTGTGTGCTGGAGGGTGTAGGCTTCTCTGCACAGGATTGCATTGGTAAAGGGTGCCCTTCAGCAGCCTCCCATCTCCTTTTCTCTTGTTTCAGTTTAATGCTCCAATAAACCTTTTGCCAGATCCAGTTTAACTTCTCTGTGTGACACGACGGATTTTACCATCATGCACACAGTTCCGCTGGAGCTGTTTATGTGAGATTTGCCATCCTGTCTTTTCAGTCAAGGCTAATGTTGGTTTCATTCCAGTTTATTAACAAACTGAAGCACACAAAGCTATTGCATGAATTATTTCCAAAGCATTATTCAGCAGGCTATTATGCTAATGCAGTCACCATCTTCTTTTTTTCTGTATGGAAATGACCAAAATACTGCTATCTGAATACTTACTTAAAAATCTGCTGCTTTGGGGAGAAAAAAAAAAAGCATTTACATGATCCATCCTACCTACTGGAAGCTCATCTCTGGCCCCCTAATTTAAATGACTTCACAAGCAGAAATATCTCCACAGCTCATTAGCATTTTGCATCCCGGTCCCCGTGTAGCTGCCGAGTTCTTCATCCTGCCCTCATCTTTTTAATTAACCCTGAATGAAGAGAGGTGATGAACTTTGCAACCTCTGAAATCCTGCACTTTGACACACTTTGTTTCCTTCTTTGTATTCCTGCTCATTCCCACTGCATTGTTTCCCTAACTCTGGATCTGCTTTTCCCAAACACTTCACTGAGATGGAGGCTGCAGCGAGGACCGGGCTGATGCCCAGTGCACTGTGCACTAATGCATGCACATACATTTAGACTGCAACAAGCCAGTGCAGACGTATGTACAGTTAAAGACAGCAACAGTAGATGCTGTCATGGAAACCAAGGTTGCGGCATATCATTTTCATGTGGCCAATTAGAGCAGTGAACAAGCATCTCCTCCACAACGGCAAACATAATATAGCTTGACAAGTGGCTCTTACATTCTTGTTTTATGTCCAACAAAATGACAAAGTTTGGTCTATAATTTGATTTATGTATTATTCCTTTTCAAGAGGAATACCTGCCTGATTGGCTACTGTCGAGGTTCATGTTGTTCTGTTTGTGCTTTTTTTCAAGTCTGTGAGTACAGCAAAAAATGAAATAAATAACATTTCTGAAATGTTGTGATTTAGGATGAGGAGCGCAGTTATGGGAAGCTGTCAGGGGAGCTTACCTTCACCAGTCAGGCAAATAAAGTACATTTTGGCTGGCTGAGGAAATTGTTCCAGAAATCCACTGTCCACCACATTCCCATTGCATGACTCGACCAATATGAGGTAACTAAAATATGCCCCTTTCATAATTTATTTGATTTTTTTTGTTTGTTTTATATATTTACCTGTTTTGCGAGGTCCCCTGTTTCTGTAGTGCCTTAGAAAAGCATTCTGTTAGTTTTTATGTATGTTTTTACATTTAGTCACATGACAACCCAAAGAACATTGGGATTTTTTTTATAGATAGATAGATAGATAGATAGATAGATAGATAGATAGATAGATAGATAGATAGATAGATAGATAGATAGATAGATAGATAGATAGATAGATAGATAGATAGATAGATAGATACCAAAGTAGTGCACAGTTGTAAAATCGATAGAAAAGAATACTGTTTTTGAGAAAAAAAAATCTGCAAGGCGCGTCATCCTTTGTTCTCTTGAGAGTCAGTATCTAATAGAACTCTCCTATGCTGCAGATACAATGTTTTTGAGCTATATTTATAACAGCTTTTCACATCATGGGACTATAGATTTTGCCCATTATTATTTGCTAAATACCACAAATTAGTCGTAAGAAAAAAACCTGGATTTACTTCATTAAAGGCACAAAGTTAAATATTATTTATTTTCTTTCCTATGCATGCCCTTACAATTACCCGATGTGCAAAATGAGTTGTAAAATGATTTACCGCAGTTACCTCTATAGGCTGGCTTAGTCAGTAGAATAGTGTTGTGGGGCAAATCCTCTGGGCATGCGCATGTGGTGTGACACGTCGTGCACTTTTGTTCACCTTGCTACTTTGTTGAGCCTCCCACATTATTGATTCCTCAGCGAGATAACACGGGCTAACTTCAATATTTACATCTTTCTTTGTTCAGAAGACATTACATCTCTAAACAAAAGACTTGTGCAGTCACAGCGGTAGATGATTTCCTCTTCTCCCATGCGCATACACAACACTGGTGTCATTTCAACTTGTCACCAGAAGGGACAGATGTCTGCAAAAAACCCTGGATCTTATCCTACGCTCCTTTAATACCGTCCTCCCGTGTGTAAGTTAATCTCAGAATCAATCCTGATGTTCTTTGATGGTGTTGGAGGGTTGTTAGAGAACATTAGTGAGCAACCACCTTCATAAAGACCAATTAACCTACTAGGTCCAAGTCCAGACCAATATTTAAAAGAGAATTTAAATATGCAATTGAGAATTCATGGCAATACTGAATATTTATGCTCATAGATGCTCGCTATACCAAGTGAAGCTGGCCAACTGATTTGCAAAAGGTAAAAAAAAAATCAGCCTATGACTGTGCAAAGCTGGATGAAACATACCCTAAAAGAACCGAAAAGGTGGTTCTTCAAAGTATTGACTCGGAGTAGCTTAAACAACACCTTTCAGACACTTTTATACTGTATGTAAAAAATATCAAAACCTTTTTTTTTTCATTTGCCCTCTGCTCTTAAGGTTGGTACATGGTATTGTCTGACAACTCTGGGTTTAGTGTCCTGCGCAGGGAGACTTTGGCATGTGGCAGAGTGAAGCTGGAATCAAACGTACAACCTTCCCAAAGGCCAGACAGCTACTCTTCCCACAAAGCCACTGCTTATTTTGTTTGATGTCAAAATGTAAAGAGAATTCAGAGGATATCAATACTTTCTCAATGTGGTGGATATTTATTATTGTTTAGTAGTATCTGGTGCTTTTTTTAATCTTTGAAATATGTGACTACCACACACATGTTGCCAGATAATACAGGAAAATACAGATATTTTTTAAATGAGAAGAAGAAACATGCACCACGCAGCTGAGGCCCAATGTTCTTTCCAGTCTCATCAGATTTGCTTTTATTTTCCAAGTAGTACGATATAGGTGTCAGTAACTGCTACTCTTCTGGCATTTAGTAAATCCCGTGGTCACCAAGACTCCTGATAAATCTAACACGTCAGCTTACCAGACCTGAACTGGTAAGCTCACATCCATAAATCCTTTCCTAAATACAGTGACTATAACTACCTCTCTTTTGTCTTCCCTACTTGTACTTGTCTTTTGTTTACGCCTCTGTCCATTCAGCGCGGTGTCATAACACAGTCGTTCCTGTCCGCGTTTTAAGGACAGAGTCTGCAGTGTGAGATGAGGCAATGAAAACCTGAGGTTGAACAAACCATACACTACCGTATGATGCAGAAATCTGAGGAATTGCTGATTCTGATTTTTGGCCCGAGTGCGCTGATGAAGGTTGTATTAACATTACCATTAGGTGAAACCACATTTATTTTCTCACTCACGTTTCAACATATTTTAACACAGTTACCATTTTTTTGCAACATTATATTGTAAACAGTGCATTGCTCTTTACATGTAAAGCCGTGACAACTGCACATGAAAAAAAGCCTCCAACTTAGCCATTTCTTACATTCAGCAGCGAGAGTCGCTTCCATTGCTATATTACTCCAATATTGGATTTGCCAGAATGCACAGCAGACTAATAACAGACATTATAATGGAGTATACCCATGATATTGCTGTTCATTTGTTTGCGCTATCGTCAGGTTGAAACTCACCATCCCACACCCCTATGCTTCACACATAAGTGATTACCCCAGGCAGAAGCAGTCAATTTGGCCTCGCTGTTCTCATCTCTGCACATACACTAGGCAAAGAAATCAAAGTTGACCGAACTTAGGGTTACTATTTAATTGAGCAGAATGTAACTTTTATTTCTTCAGCATTTTCCTTTTACATACTGTCCTTTTGTGTTTTTTTTTTCTCCAAAGCATAGATATTACAGCCCTGGATTCAAAGCTGTTAGCCTTTTTGGTTTCTATCATATTCATTAGTAATTGCGACTTTTCCCGCTCTGTCTTTACTGGACAATTGAGGTTAAAAGCCTGCTTGCTTAGGTCTAGGTCTTGTTTCTTTTAGTAGTTCCAGGCTATCTACTGTAACACAGCAAATCTAACAGATTAGCAGTTACCTGTCCTTAAATATCTTATATCTTACAATGAGGAACTTAATAAAGGGGAACAGTCAACCTACAAAACAATGAAAAGGAATAGACAGGGCTTCGCACCAATATACACAGCTGTCCCTTATCTTCACTTTTGATCTTTGTTATTTCTACTTCCTAACTTCAATAGTATGTTGATTGTTTAAGATTTTATATATATATATATATATATATATATATATATATATATATATATATATATATATATATATATATATATATATATATATACGTGTGTGCGTGTGTGTGTATTGTTTATTCTGTCAAATTCTTCTGCACAGCTCTTTTCTTACTGAACTGAAGCCAGTTCTTTATAGGGCAAAATGTTTGGTGCCACATGGTTGGCCAAATCAGTTTATTTTGTACAAACTGTTTAAATTTAATGTTCCTTACTGGATAAAATTTGGATGGATGGATGGATGGATAGAAAAGAAAAGAAAATAACACAGAGGAGAGCAGAGTGTTTTCACTAAGCAGAGCATATTGTCTGGCTGGATTTTTGTGGTGGCCTTTATATAAAGCGGTAATGTCATGTTAAATGTCAGAGAACTAAAAGGTCCACCACCCCACACCCCTCAATGAATTCGTTGCTAATAAACTCTCAGCTACTCTCCCTTTGAATCGTTCCACCAGTCCACTGCCTTGCCTGAGGGCCCCTAGCCCCTTGTGGTCATCACATAATCAATGAAAAGAGAGGGGACCTTCGATCGTTTCCTTACCTCTGTTGCACAAATCCACCTACATTTTCTCTACCCTCATTCTTTCTGTGTCTTGGTACCTTGCTCTTCCACCACCGCCCCAACTCCCTTCAGCTCTCAGGCTTTTCCCTTTGATGCTAAACTTTCCTGTCAAATCTCCACAAGCCACTGGAGCACGAAGACAAATGTTTCCTGTCAAAATGAGAATCGATTCTCCCAACGGCGTCTGTAATCAGCTCCTTTTGCCTGTATAAAAAAAAAAAAAAGTAGTGGTAGCCGTCATTGCAGTGGGGCCTTAAGGGGAACTAAAGGATACCTCAAGTACAAAAGGAGTGGTGCTGGTTCCGTTTTAGGTCATTCATCAGCTGTTATTTTCAGTGGCTTGTTAATAAGGTCCTGAGCAGTGTGGTTCTAATGCCTAAATGGACAGTACAGCCGTCTCAAAGTGATGTTCTGTTAAATGGTTATTAGCAGTAAGTAATTAACCTACATTAGATGACTATGTTGGGGTTCTCATTTAGCTAACAGCTAATCCAAGAGTTATCAAGTGAAGTTCTACCACCCTAAAACAACTCCAGTGTCAAAAAATGCCAGAGGAATTTTTTAATGTTTAGGGCAGTTGTTTATTGGAGGTAAGAGTTCCTGTGTGAAACACTTCCTGAAAATGGAGGTTGTAAACCACCATTATTTGAGAACCAGCGCTTCTCAGATTTTTCTTTCTTCAATGGGGAGGTACAACAGAGAACATTTGAGAACCACTGGTTTAAACGAATGTTATTTGAATCATTTGTACGCTGCCTAAATTTTTTAAAGGTGGATATTATGACTGGAAGCAAGGTCCTTGCTCAGTTGTTTGTTTGTTTTTTTTGTGAAGATCATGGGTAACGCACCACAGCCGCATCTCCATTTCCCATATAAACAGTCATTGATGTGTAAATAACAACATAACGTCAACATGATGACTGTTTGAAGGTTCATAAAACTGCATTTGCAACAACGGCTATGACGTTGAAATTCTTTCATGCAGAAGTCCACTTTGGTTTTGGTGTCTAAGCCTGTATGTTAGCTTCAGCTCCTGGGACCATCTGATTTGGTCTTATGATAAAATAAAACACCGAGAGGAGTAGGCTAGCTGCTGCAGATAGTAAATCAGCTGCCTATAACCCTGTAACAGAACTTAACCCTGAATTCAGTACTCATAAACTGCTCTTTTTATATATATACTTAATGCTCATAGCACAGAGATAGCATAATAAGTGAGAATCGCCACGTTGAATGAGAAGAGCTATCAGTTTGACTGAGGAAGACTGTAAAGAAAATGTAGATGAGGGACTTTTATTGCTGTTTCTCAGACGCTAGGAAGACGAAGGAAGGTGGAAGTAGAGGAACATGGGACAACCTCAAAGGCCCGTACAGTGACAGGTAGCAAGGCAGGTCAGGCTATAAATCTATGTGATGATGTACGAGGGCAAGGCTTGGTGCTGTGTCCCACTGGTGGTTCACAGCTGTTTTCCACTTGACTCCCTCTATTCTTTCTGCACTAATTTCTTCTATCCTATTGTCCCTGCCATGACCCTGGAAATCTGCGCTTCTATTTTCAGGGTGTGAAATATAGATGGCCAAAAAAAAAAAAAAAAAAAAAAAAAGAGTCCTGACCTCTATGTGCACTCTAACCGACGTCAGTACACCTCATATTATCCCATGTAAAATACGCTGCGGTTCTGCAATGAAATACTGACTGACTTGAAAATGAAATGTCAAAACACGGGTATTTGTCTTTTTGGAATGATCCACATTCTTGTGACTTAAGTCAGCTGTGAGAGTTAGTCATAGCACCTTGCGCTTTAATCCCTGTTTACTGCCTCTCCCTCGCAAATAAAAAAAAAAACCAAAACCATCCTTTGGAGTTTATGCATTCCATATCATTACACAAGAGCCATAAATCCACCACATTGGACAGTTTTATTGCACCACAATGCAGCTGATTTAATTTAAAGAGCCATCTATGTGCTAGTGGCTAACCTGCACCTCCTACACATGTTTCGTCAGTTTACTCCTGGGAGAAGTGCAGTCGAAGTGGGTTTGTTGAATGCCAGCACTTTGGAAAGTTACAGGAACAGAATTTGTCACGGCTGAAGTTGGACCTCCAGGCACCTGTTACTGTAAACCTCACAGAGTTATATTTATTGTGCAATTGCCTCTGATTCATATTGATGATAGTGTTGCTATGCAGTTCCTACCATTTAGTAGCCTCGTGAGACCATCCTGATCTCGCGAGCTTTCAAGGTTTCACTCGCAGATCAGTCTGGCTACTCTCCGTTGAAGAAAATTTGGAGCCGTTCACCAAACGAACGTCCAATCAGCGTTGGCTTTGAGGCGGGTTGAGGTGTGACGCAACGGGAAGCGCGACAGTTCAGTCTAAAGAACATGGCGGCTTCAGCCGATGAAAACTAGCGTTAGCGCGGCTATCGAGCAAGTTTTATCGGAATTACAGAGTATTTCTTTGCTGAGCTAACGAGCCTTTACCTGCAGCAGCAAGAGTAGCTTGGCTTGTGGTTGTGTTACGAGCGACGACGAATCTGATTGGTTTATTTGGCCCGTCTATCACCAACATAGGCCAATCAGCTAACCAGTATTTTCGCCCCTTCCCAAAATTACTTCAACGGAAGGTTTCCAGATGGATATGCGGAGCAAATCTATCTGGCGGAGTCAGGTAAACCATTTAGGGCTTTACCAGAAAAAAGTCAATGTCCTCATCTTAGTTGAATGAACTAATTCATCATTCTTTATCTGCGTCTTGTTCCTATGTGTTCGCAAAGTGAAAAAAACGCAGTCATCTTAATCGATATATTCTATATTTTGCTCCTCACTCCAGAGTTCTAACCCTAGTTAAGTTTGACTGGCATGTGTTTCCCTGCATGATCATTGAAATTGTCCGGATGTAAAGAAAAAGTTAATTAAAATTTAAACGCATGTTACTTGGCCATGCACTTGACTAAAGTGAAAGTCAAGGACGACTACCAGCACAGAACATGTTCCAACTGCATGGTTGCTCTGAAAATAGCTATGACATTGGCTTCTTTTCAGACATCTAGTTTTGCACCTGGACCACCATCTCCACAGCTCATTACAGATACACCTATTCACAGGCAGTGTATTTTGTAAAAAGAGGCATGGAGCGCAGCCAGAACCGCTCGCAATAGGACATGTGAGTGTCATCATCTCCTTTCAACCTTGCTGGGGAGCGTTAGAGGATCTGAAGCATGCACGCTTGTCTGAACTTACCCGCAGTCAGAGGAGGAGGGGGGGGGGGGCTCCAAAGATGGGATTGCGGCGATAGAAATAGACCGTTTAGCCATGTGCATCTGTGTGCACATTAAAGCACTGGAGAAAAGTGAGACATGGAAGATGCTGCATTTCAGCCTTTATGGTCTTTGACATTTTCTTCACGCCGGCCAATTTTAACTCTCCTCTTCAATTTGATCATGAAATTATTGTCTGACGGAAAAGGTACAATGCCCCCCTTTTTGCTGCTCTATTATCAGCACAAGTCACCGCATTTGAAAAGATAATGTCCTCTATTGTCGTTTTTTTGTAATTCTGAGCTTTACTCAGATTTATCACATTTAGACTCACCCTTGTGGTTTAATGTGGTGTATTTCTTGTTAGGTTGGATGGTTTAGACTAATTGATGCGCAGCGTGCTGTTCGATAAACAAGCTGTTCCCCTACCGCCCGCAACTAATACAATCTTCTCAGTGAAATTAATAATGGGAAAATATCTTAGTCATGTTTATTCATGTTTGTCACTGGGAACTGAAGTGTATCCGAGACTCTTAAAAACAATAGCTTAACCATTCCCGTTTGACATGGCTCCGCTTTCTGTTTATTTCTTAGAACATTGGTAAATCAGCACTATTGAACAATCCAAACATTGTTATTATTTATCTGGGAGTTTACCCTTTAAGAACCGCCGCCCTCGCTCAGAGTAGAGTTAAGTGGGCAGCATTGAGTGGCTAGTTAGTTCCAGGCTGCCAAGTGGCACTTCACTGAGAATTCAGTGTCTGCAGTAGAGCTAGCTGCTAGCAAAGCACAGGACAAAGGAAAACCCAGCGAAAACCTGCGGCAAACGGAGGCAGCTTTTCTTACAACGGCTGAGAGAGAGTTAGCTGTGATGTCGAGACAGATATAAGGAAGAAAGACCGAGGGGCTGTCATTCACGTTTGATTGAAGCTGACATTTTAACGCCGCTCGCCCTACCGCCCTCTGATACATTGCCCCCGTTTGCTTGCCGGCCGCTTTACATTAGTTTGGTGGTCAGGTGTATCAGAACAACTCCCCAGTGGATCACAGCGTTGATAGGCTGTCAGTCTCTTACAGTCGAATGCCACGCTTCGGTCTGTCCAGTCTTTGTGTTTGTGAGTCCGTCACGGATCGCACGCCTTGATTGGTGCCTGGATTCATCTCACAGTCATCACTGCAAAACATCAGTGTGTGACTTCTACGCTTCTTTACATTAGCTGATTGCATGTCGCGTCCCATTTAGATGGAATTTGGAATACAGGGGAATGATTCCCTCTGCTCCTGGTGTTATTTAATGATTAATCATGCTGCGCGTGTAGTACCTCTGACAGATGTGTTGGGTATCTGTCAGTGGCGGGCTGTGCATTTCTCAACTAGGCCTTCAGTAGTGCTCCATCTGAATTAGTCCTCCCCTCAGTAACTATTTTATGGCAATAAAACATCTTGTTAGGCAGAAATGCACTTTAAAGAGCTACTGCCTTGAAGACAGATATGTCCCGTAGCCAGAAGAAACGCCTTTGCTAAAGAAAAAAAACTTGAGGCGCTCGAGTCAAGCCTTGTCCTGTATTCCCAAAATGAAAGTTCCTATTTCAGATATTCTGTTGGCCAACAGAGAAGACCCGGCAGGCCCTGACGGCACACCACTCATTTCATTTATGGTAACCCCCCAAAAAAAAAAATGGCTGTAGCAGCCACAAAGTGGCGTTTGTTTGCCTAGGAGGAGATTGCAAGAGACCACATGTCTTTGGGCCCTGTGGTGTGTTGAATACAATATTTGAGGAAACTTGACAAGCAGAGGACAAAAAAGGCGAGTTTGTCAAATGAAGGGATATTTCTCAGCAGTTAGGAAAATTCGGTCTGGATTTTAGTGTTTTAGATGTTGAACAAGGGCTAAAAGCAGGGGAAAAGACCTTCTTAGCACCGGTTAGAAGCCATCCCAGTCCTACCATTTAACCTTACTATTGCTCTACATGCAGTACAGCTTATACTATCGCCACCACTTTATACAAGAGCAGAGGAGTAGGTAAAGAAATGTGATCTAAGAGAGGCGTTTTTTTCTCCATCAAGAGCATCATACTACATTAGATTTGCATCTTTTCCTTCAAGGGGCTACTTGGCTCATCATAGCGCTGTCTGCCCCTGTACTGGAACATCACAGCACTAGTTGAGTCTATAGATACAAAATATGTCTAACATCAACTGGAAATTTCCCCTTTAGTTTCCTTCCTTTTTACTTTCCATAGCAGGATCTTTTGTTACTTGGGGACTATAGAACAAACTCTGGATCAAGGCGAACCCTGGCAACATCTTGCACCATATGTTGGCCTGATTTTATGTCATTTTACGTGGGTTTAAATATGAAGAAATTAAGCACATTTTGTGTCATGTCTACTCCAGTCATGTTATGGATGTTTGTATTTTGCTCCTAATGTGCTGATCAACTGAAACGTCACTTCCCGCTGCCAGCTGTATAATCGGCCCATTTAGTGTCAGTTCTCACCACCTGGCAGGATGTCATTGACCCTAACGGACATAGGGTTTTGCTTTTTTTCAGCTGTTGCTATTTTATCTAAAGATTGGATTTTTTTGTGACAACTTGTAATACCACATTATTCAGCTGTATTTTCTGTTGTTGTTGTTGTGCTGTTATTATTGTAATTATTGAAAGGAATTCCACTACTGTCTATGAACCCCAATAATGTTACTTCTGAAAAGAATGTAAAATAGTCACAAACATGAATTCTGTCTTTGATATAATTTTATGTTTATGAACATGGCACAATAGAAGATCAATTAGCTATTTTTTTCCAAATCCTAATAATATTTCATAATTAAAAATGTATAGAACATTGCCTGGCTTTTAACCAGTATTTTTTGAGGATGGAAATGAATGTGCTCTTAAGTGAGTCTACATGAGTGACAGGCTTGGCTGGGATTTTTTTTCCTGCAGTGTCGTAATTCCATTTTAACCGTCGTCTTCATACATAATCAGATCACCAATTAGGAGTTAGTCAGAGCTGCCCGCCGACCTGGCTTATGATACCATAATGAAGTGTTCGAGGTCACTACATTTACTCTTTTCCCTTTGCGGGGGATTTTATTTAGAAACGGCCTCACCAACCGAAGCTGATGGCTCGCTAATCGCTGCCAGCTTCGGGCAGGATTGCCTGTCATTGATAATAATTGGGCACCTAAGCCATTTCTGAACTATCACTTTGTTCACGTTGACTCACTCTGTAAAATCCATTTTTAAAAAGGCTGTTAGTTACATTGTCATACTGCCAAAGCACACATGACATGTTGAGTGATAGAATAACTTCTAGTCAGACAAAATTCATACAATTACGGAAACTACTTTACCACTTTCTGTCAGATATGTGCCTTGCCTTAATGCTACTTAATGATATTTAATAGTTATTTGTCAAATGTACTGAACTCATCAGGTTCAGTTCAGCTTTCAGCAACAGTTAATACTTTTCATTGTAGGTTCTCGGCGGGGATTTAGCCGGATTAGTCCATCCTTGTCACTGTTCAGCACAACAGCATTCATCTCTTGCAGTTTCTTTAACACGGCTGTCTTCTGCAATAGGCTGCCTAGCCTCTGCAAATCTACTTTTTTCAGTTTTATGTATTTTAATTCAGTGTAAAAGTAAAAGATTGACAGATTTGTACCCCACGGTTTCCTATCAACACTGCATGTGTGCTTCCTCATTCTCATAATCTCTCATGCATAAGCCACACGTTCTCCAGTATAGCCAGCAGGTGATGCTGGTTGGTAGGATCTGGAAATCACAGAGTGCAACACCAAATGAGTACAGGGCAAGCAATGAAATTCACCAGAGGTGGTTGGTTTTTGGTTGGGGTAGGTATTTCCACTGCATCCATCTCTGCGATGAAGCTAATAGACAAGAAGAAGCATACAAATGAGACCATGAGGCTTTGCCTTAGGTAAGAGGAAGCCTTGACTTTAATATTAGGTGCAAGAGAGCACGTATTCATAAGATTTGTAGCAGGTACAAAAAAGAAAACGGAAGGAGACAGGTTCTACCCTTCAGCCATACATCACCTCCGTATTTCCCAGATATCGGGGATTGTTACGGTATAAAAAAGGGAAATTGATTTACAAATGGGGAAAAACTGTTGTAGGTTTCAGAAGCGTGTATACTGTATTTGCGTGTGTGCAGCATAGTGGGAACCAAGCCGTTGAGTTTGACAACACATAAGATGTTTTAGTCTGTTCTCCCCTCCTGAGCCTGTGGATCGCGCCTGGATCTCAGCTCTCATTCCTCTCCTCTTGCCCTTTCTTGCTTTCATCTCATAGCAACTCCTAGATACTATGTGTCATTTTGTGTGGGCCTGACCAAGACTGTGTCAGCTACTGATTGAACTCATCAATTATTTAGCTAAATTCAACACACTTCTAACCAAAGGGCCCCCTCCTTCCATCTCCTGCCTCTGACTATACCTTGGAGCAGCTTGATGAATGATTTATACGTGCCCTCTGGTTCGCCCAGGCCATAGACCTGCACAACCACTTCCCATTCTGCTGTGATTGGCTTTGGGTCTTAGGTGGCAAACATAACTTTTCCTTAATATACACATCATCCCCTTTCATTCTACTTAAACTTCCAGTGGGGATTTATGGGGCTTTCATTAACCCAGCCTTGCAAAGCAAAGTGTAATCTTATAGCTTTAAAATGATACACATGGGGGTGTTTAGATGAAGCTTTAAGTGTAGTCACCAGGCAGTGCTGGCTGAACAACAGTGCTGTAGGATTAAATAGAGAGACTAAGCCATGATATAGGTTTGATAACAGATATGAACTCCAGAAATGATAGGAGGTAAACAGCATACTACAAATGTGGCTTCTATAAAACTGTACCTGGGGAATAGCGATGGAGACAAAGTTGTTTATAGTGTACACTGGGATATGCGACCATGGGGAATTTTAGAAACTACGAAAACAGTGTTTCATGCGGCAATGAATGCATGGATTCAGACTGCAGACAGACATGTTGTAGTTGGGCGTCAGCCATAAACTTTGGTTTATCGCACATGAGGCAGATATGTGCATCTCAGCCATCCTGAGGGCTCTGCCGCTGTGACAGAACACACATGCAGACACCAACCTGCACCCATCCACCATGTAATCTGCTCAGATTTTCAACACCAAAATCTGTTTATGTCTCCTTGTCCATTGTGTGTGTGTGAGTGTTTGTTTGTTTTCTGATCATTCCTGAGTTCATTGTTAATGTCAGGAAGGTTTTGGCATATTCAGATCCTGAATATCCAATATTATTTAATCCTTCTGTATCTTTATTGTGGTTAGCTCTTGTGTAATTAGTTAGTTTCTTTGTATTTAGCTTCTTTTATGTTCTGTTTGAGCATTTTAGTTTATTCTCTATAGAGCTAGACTAGGTTCCCTTTGGCGACTAGTTCTCTTTGTTTTTTTTTTCTGTAATTGTTAGTCTCCTTCCCTCAGCTTCCCTGCTTTCACTCAAGCACTGCTATTCCACATCCCCTCTGATTATGCTTAACTGGTTACGTCATTCATCCTCTCTCTGTTCTATTATGCATTTAAGTTTCTTTCTTCCCACATTCATCACTGGGTTCTTGTGTTAGGCTTCATCTCCTTCTCTCCTTGTTTTTTGGGGTATGAAAAAATCTGCTCATCTCCACCACAGTTTCTTACGTCTACTTCCCGTTTCAAAACTCACATTGCTCTCTAACGCAGGCAAGTCATCCCCACACAATTTTAATTTCCGTCAGTGTTTTTACAGCCAAAATGGGGCACAATTCTATATTAATTGGAAAGATTGTTCATGTATAAGGTTCAGTGATAACAATTTGACAGGACAGTGTAAACGACCACTAGTGAAAAAGCTAAAATTGATTCATGGTGTTTAAGCTGTCCAAAAAATAATTACCCACCGGGTTATTAAAGGTATTTTCGAGAAAGTTCAGTTTTAACCAATGTCTTATTATCTTCAATTATCGGAACCCATAGCAGTCAAATTAATGATTCATTAGAGACATTGCGAAATGAAGAGCCCAAGTTTGAGATTAGCTCCTGACACCTGGTTAGCACCTACCCCAAAAGAAAATGAAATCACAAATGAGACCAAAGCAGAAAGTAAGCTGCGTGACGAGCACAGAGAGGTTAAATCAATGGTGAACCAATTCAGCGGCCATGCTTATCCCAGGACTTGGCAAAGAGAAAATTGTAACCACTGGTGTAGAAAAATACAACTTCCCACAGGCCCATCTAGTATTGATGCCTGTGTGTGTTTATCTCCCTGCTCTATAAGCCTGTCGAGGATACATTTTGTATTCTAATCCAAAAAAAAGTGTAATTTATGGGCTGAGTGCAGTCGTTGACCTACTCGGAATAGATATTGATGATGGGAAATACGCAGAGGCAAAACCTGACCGTATATGAACTGCAGAGGCTAAACCCACTCCTTCCACAAGTGTTGTCCTCAGCGGACACCAATCAAACCACTTAGTTAGCAATGATTTCAGTGGCCAACACAGACATATGGTGTCAGCCACATTCATCAACAGTATCGACCGATTTATTAGCTGTTCCTAACTGATTCAAATACATTTGGGATGGATTAGTGGAAGAAGTCAAAAGGATGCAGTTGAGCCAGATGAAAAAGCAATGGTTCACAAGCTCTCGTGTGAAGTATATTGTGGACTTATAGTCTCCAATAAAGGTTTGCATGTACTTTGTAATGTTCTACAATCAAGATTTGTTAAAGTTTCCTAAACAGCCTGGGGTTTCATGTAGTAGATGAGAAATGAAAGGACTAGGGCCAACTGGTTCAAAAAGTCTCTACACATAGAGGAGTTTAGTTTGTGGGACCCCTACTGGAAGGTAAAAGTCTAAAGAGTTTGTGTCCAGGATGTCTGTAGAAATGTTAGTTGGCTTTTAATGACCCTAGATATGTGCAAGTCCTGGATGAAGGAAGGTTCAGACCTAAGGATCCTCTGTGATGACCTAATTGTTTGTCCTTTTTCTATGGATGAGCCAAACCATATAGTGATATAGTGAGCACAGACTGAAGAAAGGCAGTGCAGGAGACGACCAGCAGCTCCTGTTACATGTTGTTCCTTTTGATTTGCAGGACGTGTAGTTTCCTCTGTATCTTCTTCTGAACAGTGTCTATGTGCAAGTGTGAGGACTAGCTTGTCTCAAACAATGGAGGGTCCTAGAAACTAAAAGTCATCCATGGTAGATAAAGTGTTGTTGAGGATGGTGAGGGAAGGGGGTAATGTGGGGTGCTGTCCACACACCCACCATGATCTCCTCTGTCTAGATGTCTGGGTTGATGGGGTCTGGTTGGGGGGCTTTCCTGGTCTTCTGATGCTGAAAGAGCCCATTTACATCAATTTACATCTTCTAATGAAATTTTTTTTTCTGTTTTGATGATTTGTATAAACTTTAGCATCTCATCTTTACAATACCTACAACAGCCTAAATGGATTGAGCTTCCATGTGATTGGCTAATTGGCAATTTCCTTTTTTAAGACAGCCTTTTTTTTATTAGATGTACTATTTAAAATGGCCAGCTAGTGTATGATGGCAGTTCAGGATATACATTTTTCCTTTGCATTTGATATGTCATTTGCTGTAGTTCATCCTAGCTAATAAAAAGAAAGGGCTGTGTATTCATGGGATGGTTTAATCTCATACTCGCCTTTGCAATGTGGTTAAGCAGGGAGTGTCCTTCTGTGTCCTCAAGGAGGCTTCCAGAGGCGAAGACGTCCTTGTGCATTTAATGAGACTATTAAGTGATTTGGTTGACGTCAACTCATTGTGCGTTGCTGCGCAGGTGCAAGGTCAGCATATCTTCATAACAACTTCACCAATAGGCCAGTGAGTTCGCCCCATTGGTGAATCAGCAAAGCAGCCATTTTTGTTGTAAACGGCTGTCTCAGACTTTTTTTTTTCCTTCTAAACACGTTAATGCGCATTGCATTGGGGACAACAGATTAACTCGATCTTATTAAATTAGATCAGAGCAATCGGTGTCTTATTGTTTAAATGTTTTCTCTTTGGAGTAAATAGGGTGTTGGAGATTAAGCGTGTGTGCTGAGACACTGTTTATTTGCCTTCCTGGGTGTATGCTTTATATGCTGGGGAGGCTTTAAAAGTCAGCATCAATGTTCAGTTGTGTTTGAAGATGCCTGGAGGCTCGCTGCAATGCCTATATTCATATTTTAGATCCACCCATCAACTTGTCAACTAATGAGCAGGACATTTTTTCTTAAACTAATGCAAATTTCTGTCTTTGGATCTGACATACCTTCAAAGAACCTGACGCAATTTCAGTGCAGTCCTAAATTATTATTTCATTTATACATTTTTTTGATTATGTACGAGAATACTTAGCGCATATAACATAATGGGGAGCTCAGTATTTACATATTCAAGGGATTGACCGTTGAATGGACCACCGTAACATGACCATTATATACTGGCTTTTTGCTTAGAGCCATTGACCTGCTGGAAGGTGAACATCCACCCAATCATATGTCTTTTGTAGCATCTAACGGGTTTTCTTCCAGGATGGGCCTGTATTTAGTCTACAATAACCTGGTCATCACTTGTCAGACCAGCTCACAACCATTCTGCTACAAAAGGTTTTGAGTCTCATTGCAGCTATAACTTAGATATTGTATAACTTCCTTTCAATGATAACTTTATATATGTCACCCTTCCATTAAGACCAGATTTGTGAAGTGCAGAACTAATAGTTGTGCTGTTGACAGACTGCCCCTACCTGAGCTTTAATTCTCTACAGCTCCCCCACATTTCTTACGGCCCTTATTATTCTCTGATTGATACTCGCCTTGGTCAGCCTCAGTTTATTTGGACAACCGTGTCTTGGTAGGTTTTTAGCGGTACCATTCTCTATCTATGTTATGATGATAGATTATGCTCCATGAGATCTTCCAAGCTTGGGGTATAGTTTTAAAACCTAACCCTCCTTTAAAGTTCTCCATAACCATATTCCTAAACAGGTCCTCATGAGGCCTTTTTTCTTTTTTACTAATGTTCTCTAACAAACCCTCCCAGTCTTCACATAATACCACTTATTTATCCTAATTCCAGGTCATAAACAGGTCATCTTCTTTCGTAAACCAACCAGCCTCCCAGAGAGTTTGTAATAACCTTGTGGAAGTCCAGTTCAGCAATCTATCCTGAGTCAGTCTTTTGTTATTTGTAAATAAATTGAATAAAATAATAAATGGAATTGGCCGTATAATTGGTTTCACTGATTGCACTCTCCATCCTCCTGCCTCCTTCTGTTTTTTTTTTTTTTCCTCAAGTGCACTGCCCACTGTGTATCCTCCACCTCGTCCTCCAGGGGAGGTGGAAGCACTGAGAACAGAAATAGGCACTCATGCATCACTAGTCACACAGCCTTGTGTGCTCCTCCTTTTCTCTTCCCACCGTCTTTTGTCTTTTTAAACAGAGGAGTGAATGGTAACCCATTCAGAGCACCGCAGTGGCCCACCACCTTGCTACTCCTACACTGCTTCCCATGTCTTTGTCATCAGTTGTTAGTTCCGATGCAATTTAACGCGGTAGTAGCTGTAAGAACAAGCACATCGGTGTCAGCTGAGCTCGACATGCTGTTCAACGATGGTGCTTAGGGATCTTTTCTTCGTACCCCCCCCCCCCCCCCCCCCCACAACCAGCTACTCATTTTACTTTTCAGCTATGTTAGCACACTATCCCGATGTCTCATCCATACGAAATTATCCAGATAAGCATGAAATTAAAATTGTTTTTTTGTTGGTTTGTTTTTTTCTGCCCACACTCCACCTCTGCTTCAGGTTTGAAGAAATTCCACTTGGTGGTTTTGCGTAATCTTGCTGACATAAAGACTCTCCAGCAAAATAACTGGGGGATAAAATAGAAAAAAAGAAGCTGAATTTATTTCCAAGAGATTGACACGAGGTAAACCTCTCATTTTAAACAGCCCGTTATCTTGAGCCTGAAGCATAAACTTGTCGAGCACCCACCGACAGCTGAAGTTTACCAGCCAGCCTCGCAGACTCAACTTTCTTTTTGCCCTTTTTTTTTTTCCACTGTTGTTACAAACAGATTATGTAAATTTCTCACAGGTGGTGTTTTTCTTTCGCAGAAGCTTTAATTTAACATTGGCTGTGGCTCCCCTGTGCAATTTTCTAATTCATTCACCTGTTCTCTGCTGTCACTGAGATTTATGGAGAATTTCTGTTATTTTCAATTATTCACCTGCCTCACAGCTTTTTACTTTTTATTTTCACCACTGACCCCGGTAAATCGGATGCATTCATCAGAAGCTATAGACCTAAGTCCTGTGCTCACTTGTTTTTGTTTGTGTAATATTTAAATGTGACCCTACGTTAAAGTAAAAAAAAAAAAAAAGAAAAACATACATTTGATCATGTCTGAGTTATAAATGGCAGACATTATCCTTCCACACCAATTCATTCGCCTCTTGGATCTCACAGCAGTTTCTTTTCTCCATTATTGTTCTGTTTTCTGATAATGCAAGTACTGATTTATGCTCTGTGTCCCCTACAGCCATGGCTGTTACTGATTTCCGTGACTACTAGCTAGTTCTTCTATTTAAACTTTGTTGTTAGCCTTGACTGAGATGGAGATCTTGATGGATTTTTTTTCAAACAGACCACTAACAATGTCTAGCCGTGGTTGCCTATTTTTGCAGAAAATGACATTGTGAGAGGATATTGACCCAGGTGATGCATTCTGATGCTTGAGCCAACTAATTAATCCTCCAGGGGCTTGGAGCCTGTTTAAACATAACTGACAATCTGCAGGCTGAAGTTTTACACTTCAGAGGTTGTCTTTTCTTTATGTTAGTTCCTGAATGTTTATTTTTGTCATTTTTTCTTCCCACTCATGTATTGTACACAATTTTGTTCTTTAATACTTATAAGAGACGACTATGATGGACCATCCGCCTATCAAAAAATATTTTACAATTCCTTAACCATCTGGTAATTTATAAAAGCAGTCTTTCCAGTTATGTTTTCATCATTCCTCAGGTCTTTAAAACTACACTACATCAGGGAAAATCTGAACTACAAAAAAAAAAAAAAAAAAATTAACAAAACATGCATCACTTATAATTATCCTGTGGCTAGAAATGATGTGGCATTTAACAAATGAGGTCCCCTCCCGTTTCCGTATCATAAGAACCAATCATTCAGGCTGGCTTCACATTCCTGCCACATAAATGTGGCTTATATCCTTTGGACATATGCTACCTTTTCATGTTGCATTTACATGCTTTGTAATTTATATCTCCAAAAAAAGGTATGGGTCGGAGGGGTAAAATAATTTTAAGAGTAAAAGACAGCACTATTTTAGTGGACGATCTTCTTTCAGCTTTGAGTTCTAAGGATATCATCTTATCTATTGGTTGCTCCGCATGCGCAGTTATCAGCCAACCAACAGAGCTGAGGTTTCTCATGTGGCCACTTGTAAAGCTTTAGAGCCCACCCCTGATCTACACCCCTCAGGTCTTCCAGAACCAGAACCAAAACAAGGGGAGGCACCGTCTAGTTTATACGCTACTGTTTCCAGAACTCCGTTAAAGCTTGTAATATAAAGAAACACTGGGATGCTTCAAATCAAGACACAAGTCTTAATGTTTACAGCAGACTTTTTGTAAACTAAAATGTTAAATTATCTTGGCAATTTGTAGGAGACTGAATTCTGGTCCCTTAAGGCTTTCTCCCCACGATAGAGATTTTGGTCAACTCCGATTCCTTTTTAAGAGCTATAAGTAACTGCATTCAAAATATTTATTTTTAAGTCTTCTGCTGTGAGTCATCATTTATTCTTTATATTAGACGATGAGGTGACATCAACCTATGTGTGAGAACGCAGGTGTTGTAAAACAGGATTTTGCTGATTTAAAATAAGAGAACTTCACATTTAAAACTATCTATAGGATCATCTATTTGCGATAAGGAGGATTAGCACATTGCACATTAGCGCTATGAGCAGCAGCCAACATATCCCCTAGAGAATGATGACCTATACCTTATTTCTGAGATCTCCAAAAGGCTAACAACATTTTAAAATCACACCGAGGGTGAGAGCAAGGCTAATCTGATGAATTCTACCTTGTTGTAACATTTAGCTTCCTGGTATCTACTGAATAACTACACATGCTGGGTCAATTTGCTTCATCACCAATTCAATAAAGCATCCCCTCAGTGGGTATTATTTCACAGACAGCTCAGTTGTATTGCCCAAAAAGTTAGATATAAAATGATCAATACTCTAAAAATAGAAATGCCAAAAGAATATAATGACCCACACCTGACAAAATCTAGCTCTTTGTTCTAGTAGTCTAAGTGATCAGTTTCAAGCAACCAAATGATATTGAAAATGGCTAACTTTAGGTCGTTCCCATGAAACAGCTTTTTGTTTTTATTTCATTACATGTAGTGTTTTGGTATGTTGTGTTTACTAATAAAAAAAAATGTTTAGTTTCCTACTTTTTTGATCAGCTCCCTAGGGCTAACAGCAAAAATTATCTGCTAGGATGTCCTGATGTAGTTTGTTTTCATCCATATGTCAAGACCTGTTGTGGACCGCAGCAAAACCTGACACCTGTCTATTCAAAATATATCAATAAAATCCATATGGGCATATCTTTACAGTAAATCCTCGTGACCAAGATGCCATGTGGTAAATTAGCTCTGAAACTCAATTAAAATACTGAAAAAAACAATATTGCCATTAATTTGTTAAACCCTTGTTCTTTTTCACAACACCACCAAATGTTTATAATAGGCCTTGTGACATCTTAGAACATGAGTATTTTTCAGATAATTTACACAATATTGTGCATACCTATCAATCCAATAAAGCCCTTTCCCTTTTTTGTCAGTTTTATAGTACTGCCATCTTGCTTTCTACTTCCTGTCTCCAAAGCAACCACAATATCAACCCCAGTCTAATAATGATTCCTAATTGGGAGCAGTAATTGGAAATAGCAACTTCATTAGTGAGTGACAGCAGCAGGTGATAAGACGGGGGAATACTGTGTAGCCAGTGATGCTAGAAACTCATTATCTGTAATGCACGCCCCACTCCTTAATTATTTGAGAGGTTCTTCACACTCTTGACATTCCCGGCTCTCTCCGTGAATGTGGAATCTTAAGTAGTTTCTTTAAAGGGAGTATTTGAGGGGGGATCTCCGTTATCTGTGTTTGGAAGGTGGATGGCCTGGGAATGAAAGCGCTAAACTGGAAGGGGAGCCGTAATGAGAATCTCGGCGGGCGGACCGGCCTTTGATGCTAATAAGATGCTGCTATCTATATTTCCGTTTTGTGCACGAGTTAGCCTGACCGCAAAGTGCCGCAGCTGTTTGATTTTGATTATAGCCGACATTACTCGCCATGGGTTTCCATTAGCTGATTTTTCTAACAGTTGGATGGAAACCGTCACTAGCAATGTACCAATGTACCCAAAAAGTGTTCCTAACACTGAAAGATCTGGTGAGAACACAGAGCTCACCTTTTTTTCTCCCTGCTATGCTGCATATAGTGAAACGCCACAAAAAAAATTACCCCTACAAGCAGGTCTTATTACAAGTTTGCAATATTTGGCTTTTATTAGTTTTATGATCACAGCCGATCATATAGATAGCTGGTTATAGATGGCCCAAAGAAAGTAAAGAAAAAGCAGAGGGCGAGAAAAATAAAAGTACTTTACCACAGTAATGGCTTTGTCAATGCTAATGCACTGCCCAGAGACAGCTGAAAAGAAGGGGAAGCTGATGAAGAATTGAAGCAGAATGAGGGATGAAAGAAAATTGAGATTTTGGCAGCTTAATGACAGTGACCAGACGAGATCACAGTGATTGAGAAAAGGGTTACGATTAAACCTTATTACATGGGTTTGCGTTAGGATCAGTGGGAGAAGTGGGAGCAAACTTTGGGTGGATAGGATCTCCATTTCTCTCTGGACTGAGTATTACAACCGGAATTTAAAGGCATATACTACTGATGGTATCTACACAACTCCATACAGCTTATAAAGATAAAGTTTATATGTTTAAGTCTCACTCCTCAATGTTTCAACTAGATGTAATTTGCAAGGTCCCTAGTTAGTCTAAAATACTAAGGAATTTCGACCAAGTATTTTACATGTCTGGACAAGCATGGAGAAAGGAAATAGAAAATATTTGTATTTCCATTTCGTGTTGCCATAATCCATCCATCCATCAACCCAAGTCCATCCATCCATCCATCCGTCCATCCATCCATCCATCCATCCATCCATCCATCCATCCATCCATCCATCCATCCATCATCCATTCATCTAATTTTTGGGTATAGTCAGAGTTTGGTCATATGAGCTCATGGAACCATTTCTATTTGTAAAAATGGCTAAGTGACCGGGAACTCTTTCTCTTAGGAACTCTTTCTGTATTTTCTGACATGGAAACCTGGGAATGTGTCATCCTCATTAAATGCCTCGTTTCTGTGATCCTTACATCACTTCTCTGCATGCCTGCATCTTCAGTTGTTTTGGCTAAATGAAATTCCTGACCTTAATGAATAAATGATCTACAAACAATTTTCAGTGGAAAGTATGAACATCAACCATGTATTTAAATGTGATGATGAACAGATACGCTCCAACTACCACAGCCATGGAGTCACTGTGGCCCACTGGGGGGAGCAGGCGTCTTGCATTCCAAAAGTTGTAGGTTCAGGCTTCCTCCTATCTCCTGCCGATGGGCCCCTGGGCAAAGCACTTAACTCCAATTTGCCTACCGAATAATACTCAGAGTCTGTGTATCTGTACACGAAAGTGCGTGTGTGTTGGTGAGTGCCACGTGGCTCTAGTGTGAATCGCTTTGAATGGTCAATGACTAGAAAAGCGCTGTAAATTCAGTCCATTCACCGTTTACCACGGTGCTTCACAGAAGGATTCTACCGTCTTGTGGAAATCTGTAACCGTGAGATGACTGACAATGCCCCGCTTGCTGCCGGGATCCGCCTAAACAGAGGTGCTACATCAGAGAGAGAGAGAGAGAGCGAGAGAGAGAGAGAGAGAGAGAGAGAGAGAGAGAGAGAGTGTCCGCATCTTTCCTGTTTGGAATTCAAATGGCTCTGTGACAGGAATCAATACAGCATGATAATGATGTTGTGACACTTTGTGACGAGATGCACGTCCTGAAGTATGCAAGCTGTGATGCGAGTGCGGGACTCTGCGTTTCTTTTAGAGGCAGTAGCATGTTAATCAGAAGTATTTTTGCTTTTCTATTGAATTACAGAGATCGGTAGTCGTATCACTTGTTCGTCAGAAAGTTCCAGAGGGAAAAAAAAAACATTTAAGAAAGATAAATGGATATTTCACATCCACTAAGGCCATGATGTTCTGATTCGACAATATAAAGGCTTGACGTTGAAATCAAATCATGGACCGGTATTGGCTTGTACAAAAGGGAAGTCTGTAAATCAACCCTCTAGTCATTTCTGGGAAAAGCAATAATATTACTATAATGTTCCTGTATCAGGTTTCTCAACACTGCAATACTTATGGGCCTTTAAGGTTATCATTTGAAAGCTTTCCATTATACTGCAGCAATGGGATGGCTTCACTTTCAATTCTGGGACTTTTCTCAGTTCAACTTTGTGTTATTTGCCCTGAATGTCTTTCCGCACTCCTTTCTTTGCCCCCACCTCTCCCCTTTTTTTGAATTTCCTTTTTAGAACTCCCCAACCAACAGACTCCACTGTTCGGTTCTGCATTAATTTCAGCTGGAACAGCCAGCTTTACGAGTGACACTAGCAATCAATCAAAAAAAAAAAAAAACTTGAAGACAGCCCTTTAGTGCCATTGATCTACCCACTGTGCAGAATGTGCATAAATAACCCCCCTATACATCACGTCTTGATGCTCTATCAGAGATGGATGAAACTTGGTCTGCATTACAGATACTAAATATTTCTGAGGGTGCTTGCTCTGCTGATTAATGGCTTCATAAAATGTCCACTGCCACCCCTCATCTTTAGGCAGCGCTTCAATCACAGACCGCTGTCAGATCAGCCTCAAACTTTGGGAAGAAGTAAATTTCCAACCTGCTTTGTGGGTTGTGGTGTTTGTTTTTGCATCAACTACATCCTGTGATTGTTGACGCCAGAGCCCGTCTGGTTTACCTATCTATTTTTGTTCCCGTTGCTTCGAACTTGTCCGTCAATATTTCCCTCTCGGCCCTCCCCTCTAATCTGTTCTTTATCCATCCTTCTTTTCCCGTTTTTTCAGCTCATCCCCACTTGTCCAGCTACCTAACACGTCGGCTTTATTGTAGTGAAACACTATTAATTACTTTGTCATCCCTCGACAGTTAGTTGCGACAGGTTTTAGACCAGCTCTCTGAGGAGGTGGGCGGCCACCAGCGCTAAATTAAAAACCTGGGAGGGCTTGTCATAAACTGTCACTGCTATATTTAATGAAAAGCCCAGAAGGGGTTTGTGTCTTTGTCTGTGCGTGTTTAGTGCGGCATAAGACAAGGAGAAAGACATGCAGAATTACAAACAGATGGGCTGTAGGGGAGAATCAAGTGGGGAGACCAGCAAACAGCTGGTGGTCATATGGGCAGAGGTCTGTAGACAAACAGAAATGAGGACAGGGTATATGCTATAAGCAGCAACCAGAGTGGATAAGAGCGGCAGCCTGTATATTTTAGATATGGGCAACATCTGCTGGCAGTATCTCAGGAGTGTAAAGGCTATAACTTTACTCTGTTATAACTTTAGACCCATCTTTTTTGCCTCCGCTCATCCACAGCCCCAAAAAGATATTTAAAAAAACACTTGGTTCTGCAGTACCTTTTTAGCTGTTCTTACGCCCTTAAACATTATTCACAGTTATGTTAAAACCACAGATATCAATGTTTGGTATTTGGATTACCAACACAAAACGTACATAATTTTGAAATAAAACAGAAATTATATATTTTTTTCTTTTTGTAAATAAAGACGGCTTTAAGTTAATAACTTAAGCTTTACAATCGCTTTCGAACTGAAATGAGAAAGAAGGCTTTTAGTCTTCCTGGCTGTCTGCTTAGAGTTCCTTCCAGTCGGAACTGAACCTTTTACTGAACGTTCCAAGAAAAGTAAAAAACAAATGACCATGACCATGACCTGAATGACTGAGAATCTTCACCAGCTTTTACTGAAAGCCTTCCCATCTATCTAAGAGAACAGCAACGGAAACGCTCCGCACATTGCCTAAATTTCATTTTGTAATTTTAACAATAACACTTCAATTTTATTTGCTGCTGCCTTTCTTGGCCAGATCACCCTTGTGAAAGAGGTCTTGGTTTCCATGGGTCTGTTATTCGTTATTTAAAAAAAAAAAGATAATAATGGAGCCCCCCTTAGTCAACACTATGCGACCATTTTTTGCTGAAGTTTAAGTATGAAGTTTTTGGGTTATGTTTGTAACCATCTTTGGACAACTACAAACTACAATTTTTCCTTGATGCAAAATATTGCAACATTAGTCAGAATAGATGGAGAGCATCTGTGAAGTCTTGCCACAGATTCTCAAAGGGATCTAGGTCTGGATTCTACCTGGGCCATAGTAACACATCAGTCTATATGATTCCATTCCCCAATCTCAAGTCTTTTGCATCTCTCTGGGTTTCCTTGGAGATTGCCTTTTATTATGGCTCCCTACATCTTCACTTCACCCCATGCTAAACAAAAGCATCCCCACAGAATGATGCTGCCATATTCCGCCATGAGGGCATGTTAACAGTGATGTTCAATTTATGTTTTTTGGATAATCACAGCATTTTACATGCTTGCTTCTTATTTGACCAGATTCACTTCTTTTTGACATGCTGGTTGTTTCCCCGACATGGCTTTTGGAAAATTGCAGTCATTTTCTTTCTTTTAGCAACCGCTTTTTTCTTGCCACCTATTGATAAAAGATGTATTTCTGAAATGCAGAATTAATAAAAATCCGCTTTTCGGATTATAGCTCTCTTGGCACTGGCTGTTAGTGCGGGGGGGGGATGCCCCGTCTTGGTAGGTTCGTAGTTGTACAGTTTTCAGCTTTGGATGACAGATTAAACAGCGCTCTCACATCAAACGATTGATTTTATGTTATAACTAAACCTGCCAACTTTTCCGCAAGTTTTCCTTGGTCTTCATGGTGCTGCTTGTTTCCCAATATTTCTCTAAACCTCTGAGACCTTAACAGAATCGTTTGATTTAGTCAAATTAAATCCACACAGATGAAATTTGTGTACTAAAAAAGGGAGCATCTAACTACAATCAGTTGCAATGGATTTATTTAAGGGATTCATAATTGTTTTGTTAGACATAATTAACGAGAATAAATACTGTATAAATACTGAAATAATTTTTAATTGTGAAAAAACATGTATAATTTTTATTTTATTTCTCAAATCTGCAGTACTTTGTGTTCTAAAAAAAGAAGAAAATGTAGAACACATTTAAACGTTTTGCTTTTAATGTGAGTAAATGTAAATGTTCGTATGAATACTTTTCCAGGATGATTTAACTTAACACATTCTAAAAAAGAGACAGATTCTTACAAACTGAGCTCAGCTTGTTTAACATTACAGACAAAACATGTGAGTTTAGCTTGCGCCACAATTTAAACCAGCTTTCCCTGAGATCTGCTCTTAAATTACATTCAGCAAATGCAGTTTAACCACTCTTCTCCCTAAAAAGAGAAGAGTGGTCCCTGATAGTGCTGAGCTGCCTGGGCCAAACCGCATGGCTGCAACGCTCCAGGATGTGTCCAGTCCTCCTCGGTACTGTTTATCCTGATCCTGACCCGTGTTTGGCTCCAGAGTGTGAACAAGACGTTTTAGCCTAAGGGAACTGGCCTTGGTGCTGAAACCATGTCTTTCTCTTTCCCCACATTGCTGCCACAGGCTTTTATGTACCGATTTACCACTCGCCCCTCAATGAACATTTATAGCTCCCTGTATTATTTTTTTATTTTTTTGGCAAATTTCGGTTGCAGGGGTTTTTTCCCTTTCCATAACTCCAACCAATAACAATATTTTTCTTAACGATTGATTTTCTTGGCACTCTCACAATGAGTGTGCTATAGATTCTAAAAGGTTTCTAAAAGGTCAACGCTCTGATTTGAAGGTACATTGAAAAGGTATGAATTAGATGCTCTCTTCTTTTCCCGTCTTCATTTAATAAAGAAAAAAATGTGCTGCAGGAAATGTTTTTTTTTTCTGATCTACTGCAAAAAAGGTTTCTGTGCAATTTCAAGAAGTTGTTGAAAGCGTGGTTTAGTCATTGAGCTCAAAGGGAAGAATGTGATTAGAAGATGTCAAATTAGGATTTTTAAAGACACCAACTCATGTTAAGCTTAGCTGGAAGAGTCATTCAATCCCTTGTGGTTGTATTATTACATCTAGTGTCAACACACACTTCTTTTTCAGTCCTGAAGTCTGCAATGAAACACCATTAGGATGGGTCTGTTATTGACAACACTACATTCAGTAGATGGGGTGCCTGTGTGGTGTGATTTAATGCAGAGAAGAAATGTTAATATGTGTAGAAAATACAGAAAGAAACACACGAGAAAGTGAGCAGAGCAGGAGATTCGTCGCCCCATTGCTTGCACACCTCAGTTTGCATGTTTCTCTAACTCACCTCACTGACTTTTAATCGCTGGAGCCAATTTGCTAGGAGGAAAAACCACACACACTGGCAAGAAATGAAACCATCTCAGCCCTTCAGCACACACCTAGCCCACAGTGCCGTGCCTCTCCTCCACTCCATCCTCTCTTCCATTCTCCTCTCCTCCATCTCCCGGCACATCAAAGGCCTGGAAGAGAAACACGAAGCCCAGCTCGGTCGCCTCTTTGCCTCTCCACCCTTCGTTTTGTACTCCTCCTCCTCCTTCCTCTCCCTTCCTCATTTCTGGCTTGTGCCGACTTGGTGTCCAGAGAGAAAGAGCGGATGAATAAATGCATAAACTGAAATGATATTAAAGTAGCAGAGGAACTGATCAAGCTGAAGGTCTAATCCTCACAATTAGCAGGAAAAGAAAAACACTCGAAACTCCAAAGAAATGCAGCAGCTTCTGAATTCTATTTACACAAAGCTTTCACATAAATTACTATATGACTCTCCACTATTCTCACTTGAAACGTTTGTGTGAGGGAACTGTGAGAGAACATTTGTGCAGATGGGGGTAGTTTGCCTGAGGCTCCCTTTCCCGCACAGGGGTGGCAGAGTCACGGGTTTGTGGCAGTAAATAATTCAGTGTCTCACAGAACACAACACATACACACAGAGACGTGCACCGACAAAGGCCAGTTTCATTTGATCTCCCACAGGAATGACAGACGCGTTACTTTTTCCATTTAATGTATTTTGTCTTTTTTTCCTGCGCTGACATACAGGAGGGCAGAGTGGTAGGACAGGAGCCAGAGCTAAGTCCAGTGCCAACAACTAACACACAGACCCAATGCAAGGGAGAATGCTAGGCTCTTGTGATTGCTTCCTCTGTGTTTCCTGCACACCTTCTCCATTATTTTCCAGTTAACAGGCTGCTAGAGAAGGCTCTGATGCATATTCAAATACCCTTACTGCAGGCAGTGCTGCTATGACACTAAATTACCTCTGTGTTTATTATTATCATCCCAGCATTTAATTGCATTCTGAAACACCCCGAGGGAGCAGGGTCCACCCTTTTACTGTTGCATTCTAATGGCTATATAGTTATTCTGTGTTTGGCATGAAAACACCAGCACTCCCCAGAAGACTCCTCCTGACATTTAGCGTCAGAACCGAAGACATGAGAGTAATGGGAAGGAGAGGGGAGGGGGAGGAGCACAACAGGCGCGGCTGCTGGAATGACACCGTTCTCTGAAAGGAATGCAAAATGTCAGATGTAAGCTGCACCCTGAGCTGAGAAATTAAAGACGCAAGGCGATGGACAGCAGCTGGGCAATTTCCTGGTCATTAAGAAGGGAGGTGTGGGTGACCTTGGCTGGCTCGTGGAGAGCGTGAACTGACCTATTAGCGGCTCAGCCAAAGCCTAATGACATCTTTAGTCTTAATACAGCTTACACAGTTCTAGGCAGAGGTTAAGATACAGTATACTCATCATCGACATGAATGTATACTTCATTTTGAGGCTGCGGTGTTTTTTTAACCATTCTTTTTTTTTTTGTGGGGGGGGGGGGGGATTGGGGGGGTTGTATGCTCATACAACCATTTAAATTTTCCAACAGAGTCACAAAGTGGGCAAAAACTGTTTAAAATCATGGCCATAAGTATTATTTTAAGAATTTGGACAGTAGTTCTAAAGGATTTTCAGTACTCTAAAATCACTTTTGACCATTATTTTTAATTATAATATTTTCTCAAAAATAGTTTTCTGCTATTGGCATTCAGAAAATTGATGCTCTCCAAAGGTTTTGAAGGTACTGTTGACCTTTTTTTCTGTACAGACCCTGTCCTTGATCATTTATGCAGAAAATATTTGTTTTGTTAGACTCTCCAATCAGCTAACACAGACCTCTTCTATTTTATTTTTATTTTTACAATCTACCTAAAAATGACAATTGTCTGTAAAATCTTACAGCAATTTAAAAACACCAGATTTGTTTCTGGTGTTTGTCAGACAACTTCAAATACCTCATACTTTGACAGACAAACAGTATAACTCCACCAACAAGTTGACTGAGACGAACCATGGCGTGTTGTATTGGATGCAGTGTGTCCTCAAATTAAAGAAAATATTATTAAAACAGGACTTTCATTGGATCTGTGCTCAGAAAACTCTCTTCAGCAGATAAAAAGTGTCAGCATGAGTTCCCAGAGGGAAATGAGGACTTAAAACAGAATTAAGTGAGGCCACATTCTGCAGTTGATCCTTTGCTTCAGGCCAACTTAAGCTGTAGCAGCAGAACTATCTTCATACTTGTTCATCCTTTAGGTCTTGATATTTTTTATTTTTTTTATTTCAATTTGTAAATCCTCATGCGATTGAGAGACGGATAGAAATACCTTTATTGCACAGTCTGACTCTTCTGATGCTTCCATGCTTCGTCCCAGAGGCCAGGAGAGAGAAGCCTCCATTGATAGGGTTGGTGAGATCTTAATCAAGGAATGTTATCATTCGGAGGAAGTGAAATCTTAATAATCTCTGTTGTCTTCCCCACACTTTGCAGCAAGTGCCAGTCTGTTATGTTGCAAAACAGAGATGAAGCTAGTCAATATTTTTTATATATACACTGCCTGTGTAAAAGGTACTAAAGATGGTAAGGGGAAGGTTCCCCTAATTTTACTGCTAGGCCAATTCTTAAAGGTCTGGAGAAATATTGCTCAGGTGAGAGAACCTAAAGTTGCACTATCTAAGAATGGTTTTTGTGTTTAATAATCCTTAACAGAACTGGTACCTTTCTGTTGTTACAGATTATCTATTTTTTTATCAATCTAACAATCCCTTGACTTTCTGCGAAATGACTGGAAATGACAGTGGAGACTGCAGGGATTAAGTTAGCATCATTTCTTGGCTGTCAGAGGATTGAAAAGATGATCTTTAGCTCAATCAAAGTCCTCAAAAAGTAAAAAAGAAATATCTCATAAAAACTGAAGTCAAAACAGATAAAAATCTAAGCAAACAAGAAAAAAAAGTGAAAAGAAAGCAGAGCAGGGTTTGATGGAACAACAGACTTTTTTGTTAAATGACAGAATATTAGAAAACCAACTGAGTTTCAGAACCATACAGCCATATTTTATGTGCCAGAGTATCTACCCAGTAATTTGGTCTTTTCTCTCATACCTCAAAGTGTTTTTGGAACAGTAAACCAATAATACCAGTAAATATATCCATTCTTGTGATAGATTTGGGCCAAGCAAAGAACTCACTCATGCTCGCTGTGATTCTAAACCCTGGGGTAGCTGGCAGCACCACAGAGGCCTCTACCGGTACAGAGTCAGGGTAGCTCTGCAGGATCGTGAGTTGACTGTTGTCAGCTTGTGATCCGGATGCATATTTTTAGCTTTACATATTTGAAGGAGTTGTTTAGTTTGTGCTTTTGACCAAATTTAGAATTTGGTGTAAAGTGTTTTAGCATGGCTTTTTGCTGGTGCACAGATCCCAGCCCCATCTCAGCTCTTCCCTGCTCGTTCTTCACCATGATAGCGTATCACTGCGGCAGCCGGGGCTTATCTGCTCTCTTTGCATACTAACGGATACACTTCTCCCACCCTTCTCCCTTGATTCCATCGCCTCCCTTCCCTCCCGTCGCTACCTTCCCGTCACAACGCCACTGTGTTACTAATCAGGGTGCACAGAATCAGACAGTTTGTTTGCAATTCGATAAGCAGGAAGGACCAGGGTGGGGGGAGGCATTCTGGAAATATCAGCAAATTGGGTTTAGCGAGCGAAAACAGCAGGCACCTGATAGCACACAGACCTGCTTCTCTCAGTGCAGGCAGGAGGTCTACATGAGTGTTGATGGCTTTAACTAAGAAGGTGCTTTCTCTAAGTCAGGATTGGGTTGAAAAGCTGGCAATGTCTTCATCTGTCATAATGGCTCCTTAGTCCTCCAACAAAGCCAACACGAAACTACAACAGGGTGTTTTTGCTCTGACTCCAATAGAAGCCAAAATACAGTTTGATGTTGATATCTTTTTTTAAGGACAGCGGGGTATAACACCCACCATATGCCAATTTCCCTCTGTTTTACCTACAGCCTCGCTGCATCTGCACAGATCCTGTCACCAAAGTGACAGGAAAATGAGACATCCTCCAATCTGCTTCTTAGCCTTTAATGTCTTTCCAGCCCCCTTACTTTTCTCCCTGCTCCCCCCCTCTGCTGACCTAGATAGATGGCAAACCATAACCTCAGCAAAATCCGAATGCTTTGCAGCTCTCCTGGAAGCTGGCTCTTTGTTGTGCAGTAAGACGTTGTTCCACTCCTAGATGGCGGTGTTTACAGCAGAGGCGCCTATTCCTCCAAACGCTGAGGTTTTACCCCTGAGGTAAAACAGAGTGAGTGGGAGTGTCTTATGCAAACAATGACAGAAATTAAAAGAAACGTAGCTCCAGACGGAAGAAAAATTACATGAACCCAGTTTAGTAGCTGTGATTGCGGCCAGAGAGCTTAGGCTTGTCTGACCCATCCGTCTTGGGGAAGCAGTGTTTCACATATGATTTGATGGCAAGTTTCAAATCGATCCTACAAATGGACCTGCAGCCAGACTACAGAGCCATCCGTGTGCATTAGTACTTCTGCAAAACAAGGACATTATAGCAAGACATGCGCAAATGTTGCAGAAGTATGTAATTAATGTAAAAATCCACGTGTCGTTTTGTTATGAGGGTTTTTGTTAAAGGCACTTTTTATCTCGCTCTGTGAGCTTTTTGTTCAGCTCGTCCTTTTACCTGCCGCTCTTGAATTCCTCTATTTTTCTTTATCAGATGAATGACTTTTTCTAAAGGACATAATTTATTACATCCTTGTAAAGAAAAGCTGTGGCTAAGTATGATAAACGAGTGATGAATTTATCAGCATGGGAATGAATGCATGATATTACCGTGGTCTATTCCAGCTAACCGGTTTGTTTCCTTCTCTCCCTCTTCATGCTGCCTCCTCCTGGCCTCATCGCTGCCTCCCAAACAACTGAGTAGGTAAGTGACAAAATCTCCACACTTGCACACTAAAATGTCAAATTGAGTTATTTGGTTCGTTTTCTTTTGTTCGTGAAAGCCGGGGCCACACAGCTCTGCACTTAGGCGTCAAAACCCAGAGCAAATGGAGAAATGGCTCAAAGTATCTTCAGCTCTGAGACATAATGCCACTGACTGATGACTTTTAACAAAGTCTTTGCTCCTTTGAATAAGAAAGAAAGTGAAAAACACCGATTGTGCGCATCTTTGCATCACGTCACAGCAAAAGTAAAATCAGAATTAGCAGCTCATTGCAAAAGAAAAGAATGATTAGCCTCTCCTGCAGCTACCGTCCTTCCTGGAACACTCTCTGCCGTCCCTCTCGCAGTGATTTAGGAACAGCCTGCTGCTCCCTTTTAATCACATATTTAGCTGAAATGGTGGGATGTTGTTTTTTTTTTGCTGTAGGTTTTCACCGAGCCTGCTCTCGTGGCTTTGAACTGAGGCGCCGCATAAAACTTTAATAATAGACGGGATTGAAATGCGTCTTACTTTCTTCCTCCGCAGGCCCGCTCTCCGCTCTCGTTCGGCTGCGTGTCATATTTAATAGGGGCGGTGATTGTTAAAGGAGACAATGGCCACACTGTTTTGAAGCAAGTGATCTGCTGTGTGTGGAAATGAGAGCAGCCACCTCAGCGCTGTGGAGGGGGGGACATTTCTATCAGACCGGCTGAAGGAAAAGTCAACCTCCTCTTCTTCTTTATAAAGTTATGGGGAGGCTCTTTAGAATTATCCTACAGGCACTACACAGTGCTTCTCATCTCTGTCTTGTCATTTTCATGTGCTTGTTTTGTCACCACAAAGGCAAGTTGCTCATAGGTCTTTTTGATTTCATCTCAGACTGATACCTATCTTATTTTTTCCTTTTCACCATGATAACATCCGTTTTTGCTGCCTGGTGTATGTGCCCGCCACCTAAGTTGTAAGCTGCACCCATCTGAGGAGACCCACCCCACTGCTGTTCGGCTCACGCAGGGGAAGAGAGAGCCCGTTGGCATTTGTGTCGTCGTTCGAGGGCTGACGCGTTCCAATTTAATTTTCTCATTTGATCTTGTCAAACGAGTTTATTTGGAATACATGAGCCTGTTTAAATTCATGAGGTCAGGCAAAGTGCTCAGAGTAATTGGAATGATTTACACACTTTCTTGAAGATGCCCTCTTAGCTCCTCGATGACAACAATGTGCCCAGCGTCAGTGGAGGGAAATGCACTTCACATCAGAAACTCGTCATTGGTGTGTAAGCGCTGGCGACAACTGCGCAGTAAAGCGTGCCAGCAGACGCTGAGGCCGTGTTGTCATTTCATTTTAAAGAGCTAGGATTTGGATGGAACATCTGCCACGCTTGCCTCCGTTCAAATCTCCCTTTTTAGCCGCATGTTTATCGAAAAACATATTACAGTAAATAATACTTCATCAAAATAAGAATTTATCGGTCAAAAAATTTAATAATAGCAGCATTTGGTCTAAGAGAAATTGTTAAAAAATAAAGAACAGTATAAAACCTGTGATCAATTCAATTCAATTCAATTCAATTCAATTTTATTTATATAGCGCCAAATCATGAAACATGTCATCTCAAGGCACTTTACAAAGTCAATCAACCCCCCTCTCCACCCCCCACCCGCGGCTCCATTCACACCAGATTGCTACAGTGTATTGTAAAGATTTCCTTTGATACATTAAGCCTCATCATCAAAGATTTCAAAAAAGGAGTGTTAATTTGCAAGGGCAAAAAAAAAAAAAAAGCCATAACTGGGCGTGTTGCTACAAAGATTGCATCAACAATGGATAAGATGGGCAAAACCAATTAGGTCTGCCTAGCTGGAGTTGAAAGTAATAATCATAACAGGTATTTAAATAATAATAATAATAATAATAATACATTGTATTTATAGTGCTCTTGAAGTCATCCAAGCAAAAGTAAGAAAATTAAACAGAAAAATAACAAAAATGTAATTTGTTTGATTTACAAGTCAAATCAAAAACCCTGGAAAAGCTGATTTTGCCAACTCCTCCAAGACCTAGTCTAGTCCGGAAGGAGCACTGTCAGATTTACAGCAGCAAGATTAATCTCTAATCAGCTGGATTTACCTCCATCAACTCCAGAATACCTTGGTCCTGGGTCTAGCATGGACAAACCTGGTAGCCGCACTGATAGCTTTTATGTGATGTGCGGCGGCAAGGATTTGCCGTTAAAGGACTAGCCTTGCTGGCAAACAAAAACAGGATCTCATTAAGCAGCTGTAAAGTAAAAAAAAATACACTCTCAAAAAGAAACCAAAGCACATGATGATCATCATGCTTCTTTGTTCATAAAAATCAGAAACTGCTGGACTCCCTGTGGTCAATTGTGTGCACCTCCAAACTGTGCATAGACTGCTTGTTGAGACACAGAAAGAAGTTGTGAGTTTTTAGGTCTGCAATTCTAATGAAAAATGTGGGTTTTTTTCGGGCTGTCAAAGAGGAGCCCTGGCATTGGGTTAAGCAATAAGAATGGAGGGTAGGGTTGTTTACAGCAGCTAACAAGGTTTATAATAATAAAAAAATCATATTATAATAAATATACAGCAGGGGCAGGAAAAAAACAACTTCTGGCTTCAGAGCCTCGGTGTGATCCGCTCGTGGTTATTAGTTACTCAGTTGCACTCACCCAGATATGTGCTCTAAGCCCTGCTGCAGGATAAAATAATTTTGCCAGATGGCATGCCAAGACACTTTCCAGAATACCCCACTCTTGCATCCTCTTATGCTGTCCTTGAGCTGATGAAAGTCTTGAATATCTTTAATCATCAACAGGATGGCTGAAACTGAGTGTCAAGGTACAGAAACTTCTCATGCTAGTGAAATGTTGTGCATTGTGAGGATCATCTTGGCGAGGACGTGACACCCATTAATTCCACTCTGAAAATCAGGAATTCCTTGTCTGCTTCCTTTTATCCTTGGTAGATGAGCAAAGAAGAGTTTCAATAATTTTTTTAAATCTGAAACATGGCGTTATACCAATACATTGTAATCATTAGATGTTGTCAGCTTTAAAGTAAAATTACAAGAAGTTGCACTTGTTGTAAATTTAAGGAAAAACTTACGAAAACACTTGGTTATTAAATCCATTCATATCAGCTAAAATGGATGCATTCTGCCGCAGCCACAAATTCCTTTCAGACATTTTCACGCCATGTTTTCTCATTTCTCCCCGCCTGGCTTCGGGGTAAAGAAGCGCGGTTTTAAAACTAATCGAAAATGACCAACAAGCCACAAACTTTCAGTCTGGCTTATCTTTTCTAAAAGTAGATGACACCACAAGACATCTAACTGTGACACGTTATTAAAGTCGAAAGATTCGGGTGATAAGTGCAGTGTTGCAAGGACCGGGATGCACAAAAAAAGATATCATGTTGGAGAAGAAACAGCAGTGAGAACAATACTGTGCTGTGCGCTTTATTCTCTCAAGGCCGATAGAAAAATGTAAATAGACTCATTTAAAAACATACTTGAAACAAAGCATCCCCTACTTTTCTAAACTCAAGGAGCACCTCAAAGGTTTGTAGTGTTTTTTACTCCTCCAGATTTAGCCTTAATGTTCTTTTCAGAGCAGGGATAGAAGGATGGGTGAGGTCAGTGCCACTGAAACATAACTAGCAATGTTTTAGAGTGATTTTTCACCTCTTAGAACCACTCACCTTGATGTGTTTGAGTCAAGTTGCAGTAGCACAGCGGCACCACTCCGTGTGTGTGTGTGTGTGTGTGTGTGTGTGTGTGTGTGTGTGTGTGTGTGTGTATGTGTGTGTGTGTGTATGTGTGTGTGTGTGTGTGTGTGTGTGTGTGTGTGTGTGTGTGTGTGTGTGTGTGTGTGTGTGTGTGTGTGTGTGTGTGTGTGTGTGTGTGAGTGAGTGAGTGCTCGAAACGGCTGAATCAGTGCCCAGCATGCACCATTCTAGAAAGTTATCCCAAGACATGCCAAGTCTTTCCATTATGTTTTTTTGTTAAAGAAAGCTTCAGTTTGAGTTTATTTACTTCATTCAAAAATAACTTTCGAATTACATGCACACAAAAATGCACACACTCGCAAATCAATGCATCTTGAATAAGGAGCAGAGAGAAGAGCAATCTTATGATATCTGCTCCTTAATTCATTTTACAACAACTCCACATCACTTCTCTTAACAGGCCAAAGCCAAGCCAAGAGGAACATTTCTCTTTGCAAAACCTGCTAAGTGACCTAGAAGATGTCATGGTGATGAAAGCTGTTTTCATGCTCTGAGGATCCTGTTACTTCTAGAAATGAAACCAAAGTTTTGCAGTTTTGCAGTTTTGTTTTTCTTATGCAGGAACACTTTGTTGATGTCCAGCACCAACTTTCACCATCAGTAAAGAAGGAAGTGTATTTGTTGTTTCATGTAGGTGAACATCCGTTTTGTGTTAAGTTTAAAGGAACAGGGGTGCTGGTGCCTATCTCCAGCTGTCAATGGGTGAGAGGCGGGGTACAATAGTTAAAAGTGGAACAACACATACACAATGTCTATCACGGACACCGGCCCTTTACTCAACGGTCTGTTGTTACGATGACTTCTTACATACACAGGATAGGAGTATGATGTATTTAGTTCTGTTTCTGGTCCGCTTCTCTTACTTGCTTCCATTTTTCCAGGCTGCTGCCCCTTTTGCCCAGATAAAATGCCAAATGCCGCGCTCTGCTTTGGCAACCCTAGCAACTGTCATATGATTGGCTGAGGAGCCAGGAAGTAAACACGGGCTACCCTCTAAACTAAAGTAGCTCCAGACCGTACCTCTAGGTCGGATGGATGTTGATGGAGAGGACCGATTGTTTATAGGGAATGTTACTTCCATCCCAGGTGACAAATTAGAATGATTTAGGATGATTTGAGAGTAAATATCTTACTTATTGCACCTTTAACTCTCCAAAGTGCATATGAAAAACTTTGCATTTTTTGCAACTTTCACATCCAGAGTCTTGACACCCTCAACGCACTATTGTGTATTGGTCTTGCGTTTTAATGTGGCACTACTAAAGAGTTGATTAAAGTGCTTCTTAAAAGTGTAGGCAGCGGTGGCCTAGTGGTTAGAGAGCAGGGCGCGTGTTTGAATCCCACAGACTGAGACTCTGACTCTGCGGGCAAGGCCCTGGGTGCCACAGGTGCAACCCACTGCTCCCTGAAAAGGCATGGGTTAAATGCAGAGGACATGTTTCATTGGATTGTACTGTATGTTGCAATGACCAATAAAGATTATTAATATCTTTAACTTCATGTTTCCCAAAATAATCTTCATTTCAACACATATAGAGCCATATAAATGTGTTTTAGACTAAAAAATATCACAGCTTTTTTTATATGCAGTCAGTCCCAATATTATTCATACCCCTAGCAGATTTAAACTTAAAGTGATTTCCACTCAACTGTTTGTCTGTGACAGGGAATGTTGGTACATATAAAAGGAGTTTAACTTTGGAGATGAGCTGTGAGTCTTCAGGGTTGTAAGGGCTCCCTGCCATCACTGCAATCTTTAGCTCCCTCCACAGATTCTTCATTGGATTCAAGCCACTAGTCCGGTTGGGCCGCTCCAAAATGTTAATATCACTTCCTGTGACCGTTCCAAGATAACTTCAAATCTAATTCTCCCAGGGTTCTGGAAAATATTGCCCTCAACTGTCCAGGCGTTCAATTCTGGATTTCACAGATAGCAAGTCAGTTGGTCACAAGGCGCCAGATGAGCTGGTAGTATTTCAGAAACAACTGAGGCTGGGATTTCCACACAGGTTTACTGAGAATGGTCTGAAAAAGAGAAGATATCCAGTGAGCAGCTGTCGTTGGAACAAAAATGCCTCTCCGATGTCAGAGATCAGACAAGAAGAACGGACAGGCTGGTTGATGACGATGAAAGGCGACAGGAGCTTAAATAAACATGGGTTATAATGAAGGTATGTGGAATACCACCTGGAAACAGACGGGCTTCAGCAGCAGGGTATTACACTGGGTGCAACTAAGTTGATACTAGGAACAGTAAACTAAAGCTACAGTATGCAGAGGTTCCCCTAAATTAGACAATTAAAGATTGACTGGAGTCTGACAAATCTTTAATTTCAGCTGCTAAACTTAGATTGCAGGGCCAGAAACAACATGTGTTGAGTCAATGGTTCAGACTGGCGGTGGTATAATATTGCATACTTTGGGCCTATAATGAAAAATCTTGTACCTTTGCTTTGTAGATTTTGCTTTCTGAAGTCAAACTACTAGATTGAACTTATAGCTTATATTATATATTGGTTATGATCAGGAATTTTGTGTAGCTAGGTTTCTCCACGTTGTAATTCTGAAGGACATCAGGCAGAGCTGACTTCTGCAGCTGCAAAGGACAGATAAACAACAAGTCAGTTGTCAAAGTAACTTGCCGAGGAGCTACTGCATTTCTAACAGTTTGTCTGGGAAATATTTTTGCACCCCTGCTGTCTTTGAGAGTAAAAGCAATGAATGGACTCTGCCAGTTCCACCACAGGCTTCTTGGAGCTGCTTGAGCAATATTGAGAATCAGAGCCTGCCTGCCAGAGAGTTTCTGCTGACAGGGTCCGTTCCTTTATGACCACGATGGACCCATCTTCTGATGGCCACTTCCAGCAGGATAAGGCACCACGTCATGAAGCTTAAATCATCTAACACTGGTTTCTTGAAGGTGACAATGAAATTGCTGATTTCCAAGGGCCTCCACAGTTACCAGATCTCAGTTCAATACAGCACTTTTCATACATAAAGGAATCCACATTATGGATGAGTACTTAAGAAATCTGATGCAACGTTACGATGCTATTATATCTATATGTCTATACTGTTGGAAATGTTTTTGATGTTGTTTCCTTGTTGAATCTATGCCATGTAGAAGATATGGATACCGAGGGCAGTTCTGAAGGCAAAAATAATAATATTGTTCCTAATAAAAAGGCGCATGATTGGATGTTTTACTGAGCAGGCAGCCTGTTGAATATTACGTGTAGCCAATCAGAAAGCGAGGCAAAGGATTCCCCAAGAAAAAAAAAACAGCTCACCTCCATATCATAGTGCAGCAAATGTAGAGCCCCCTGTTCGCACCGTCTCCGCTTGTTTAAGTGCTGCCTTTTCTTTTTTTATGCTGTTTCTCTGTTAATATCAGTCCACAGACCATCGCCATTGTTCTTCCTCGTCGTCCATTTTTATTTACTCTGAGCTCCCGTTTTATCTTGAGAGGTTTCGGAAGATTTCCCGTCTGGCATCTGAACGGTCCTGAGTGAAGTCTGTTCGTGTGCGTAGTTTGTGATCGCTGTCTGCCTGGACACCACACATAACCCGGCCAGCCAGATTGATAATGTGTAGCACTCTAGTTCTACACATTATCAGTCTGGGACCGCTCCATTTCAACCCATTTGGGGAAAGGAGGGAATTTCAGCCGAACTCTTGGAGCGGATTGAGCAAAGTGACTCCAAATTAAAATGTAAGCAGCAGCTGCTGTGGGAAGCCACGAGAAGGCAAGCTAGTCAAGGCATTTCTTGCTGTTCTTCTTTCAAAGAGGAAATTGTGGATTCTTACCAAACACATGTGATAGCAGCAGCAGCAGCAGCAGCATCAGTAGCCGCGCATGCGTCCTCCTGCCCTGCCGTGTTTGTCTTGGTTCGGCTGGGGGCTCAGCTGCTCTTGCTTTCGTCACAGCGGTATGTCCCGCCTTAAAGTTGCTCTTCTAAACCATATCAATATTTCTCTGGATGCAGATGTGAACAGAAATACCGATATCAAACCACACCTTTTATTTAGCTGGAGAGATAATAACCTTTTTACCCCAAGGAAGCCAAATCAGAGGTCCCATCCTGGTTTTTACCCCCATTTCTCTCTAAATGTGCTAATCTTTGCTGCTGTCCTCCTCTGCTCAGTGCAAATCGGTGAATATTGCAGACATTTCAGTGACCCAAGTCCAAATCTATTTATTTTTTTATTTTTAATTCAATTCCTTCATCCATTGCGTTGTAAATAACCCAGGCAATAAATGCAGTCAGTGAGGATTTATTTGGTCATTTAGCCTTACATTTCCTGTGATTTAAACGGGTAAAGACAGAGCTCGGGTGACGTGGAGTAAATGCGATGAACAGCAGAACGTTTGGAGGCCGGAGTCCCACGGAGCGGCTGAACGTACATTATGGAGAGACAATAATGTGCACAGAGGTTCGCTGCTGCAGGGAGTCAGACCTGCTGCTTACACCGAGGCTTTTAAATGACCATCATATCGCTCTTGCATTAAACACACTGCCTTGCAATCTGCAGTAAGCCCCAGGCTTCACGCGCTGCAATCCGCTTACCCTTGAATAGCTCCAAATTACTGATTGGCTTTTACACTTTATGCTTCTGAAGGCGCTAAAGGCACGGAAGGAAGTTATTTTAGCTTTGATTAACCCTCCCTAATGGCTGAAACCTTTGATTAAGTAGACTAGATATCTTCTCCACATTTATATTAATAATTGTGAAATCCTTTAATCCTGAAGTGATAACCTCGGACTAATGTTGCGTTTGAGATGAGGCGGGAAGTGGTGAGGAATGTGTTTTTTTATATATGAACACAGGGTGGTGTGTTTTTATACACACGTCAGAAAAACTCCCCTTTAGTTCATCTTTACCGTCACCTCATACACCGGGCGCCGCCATATTCCCGGCCCTCGCCTCCCTCTGTTGTATCGTCCGCTTCTCAGTGACGCGCTGGAACCACACACCGATTCGGGGCTGGTTTCCGGCAGACACATGGTCCCTCTCGGTGCCTCTTGGAGCAGCGCTACATTAAGCCTCCCATCTGGTGGGATTACAATTACAGGTATTTAATGCAGCGGCGCGTCATTAGTGCTTTTGTTGTGCCGTCTGACACAGTCACGCCGCCTCCTCCGGTGACAATGACCCGCATTAGCGGGGATTAGATGTAAGAGGTGATGGAGATGGGGATGACACAGCAGAAAGCTAATTGGGTTTTATGGGTGTGAAATCGCAGGGAGTAACATAAAATTGAAAAACGGTCCGCGAAGAAGGCGGAAGGACATAAAAAGTTTGAATAAGTCATTTTATTGGCCTTAAATGACAGTCGCCCCGTGAGCCTTTCTGTAATTAGCTCCAGAATCCTTTGCCGCTTGCCCCTGTGGACTAACCTGGATATTACAGGTTTTTCAGTGAGACTGCGTCGTAATGAGAGGTTAAATAAAAACGGGAAACCGGCTCATAAAATCCCAGGTTACACCATAAAGGATCTGAAGAACATCACATATTTGACCTGTTTTAGTACCCCTAACAATCCCATTTAAACAAAAAATATAAATTAAGCATTTATTATTTATAATTCTACATGGATCAACGTTTCTAGGAAGCAATAATTAATTTCTGTTTGTGTACATATAGTTTGACACGGTTGCCCTTTTCATTTAGCCACCGGCTAATACACTGGATGAGGGTCCGTATTTATCTCACTGCAGAATACAACGAGTAGGACGGTGAAGGGATTCAAAAAATCTTTAAAGCAGAGAGTATGCAGAGAGTATCATCCTAGGCTCAACATATCCCAATACCAAGCCCTACATGCTATTCACATTTCAACCTTGGATTGATGCTGGAAACTTTACTGAGACTTTGGCTAAATGAGAGCAAACCACAAACTATTAGCAGCAAATGTAACAATAGCTGTAGCACTGGTGATTTTGTTGAAGGAAAATGCCTTTTAATAAGTTACTTTTCCCTCTAAATATCTGCAAATTAAAGGTTTGTCTTATTCCTTGTGCTTTTTTTAGTGTGGGATTATACTACTGCAGTTAAGATATATTTAGTTCAAGGCTTTACACAAACATTTACAAAATTAAAAACACTGTAATCCTATCTCTGCAACGATGTTTTCACTTTTGTAATTTCCTGATTTCACCACGTTACTTTTCAGCACACACTATTCTAAGTCGGCGCCACGCTGGGGCCATCTGGAGTGCTGAATGGTTTACTGTGAGAACGGTTCTCATTTAGCTACAGACTTCCCCACCAAGAGCAAATGCATGTGCCAGGTCATCATAGACATAAGTAAAGGAATATTTTGACAGTTTTATATTTGTACTTCCCTGCTGAGAGACAGATGGGAAAATCAATATCACTTCCATGTCTGAGTGAGACGTATGAAGCTAAAGCGGGCAGACATACGGGAGGAACTTTATGAACCAATTTCCTGTCCGAGAAATACTGTAAAACATGTGTTCTAAAAGTTCCCTCTCTCTTGGCTCCATTGCTTCACTTACTGCCCTATCATGAATGCAGACATAATTTGATTTTATTCTTGACTGATAACAGCATAGATATCTTGTATCTTGGAGTCTGTTTATACCAATATAGCAGCGGGAAGATGAGTCTATCTGTTCCATTAGATAGAGCGATAGCTGTCTGGATCCTGGCAGGATTGCGGTTAAGTCAGGTGCGCCCGTCAAGTACAGCACCTCTGTGACTCTTGTAGTAAACAAAACGAACTGCTTAGAGGGAAGAGAGGTCGACCCCGACTCCAACGGTGGATCAGAGCCCAGCAGTCGCTACAGTTAATGGACCCTTGTCTGTCTAGCTTTGGAGAGGATTTACCGCCAGCTCCAATCGCGAGTACATCAGCGTCTGGCTGTTAGACTCGTCTCCACCGCTGAGAAACACGTGTAGCCGCGGAGTTGACGGTTCAGCGGGCGAAAAGGAGACAGCTGGGATTCGACGGAGACAGGGAAGAGCCGTACCTCGGATGCTGTTCTGTCCTCCGTGTTCCGCTGAGCCCTCCTTTGGTAGCTAGAAGCGTGTATGTGTCGAGGGTTTGTGAGGCCCATGCAGGACAACAGATGTTGAAAAGACAAGCTCTCTGGCAGGCAAACTCTGGCTGTCGTTTGTCAGAGACGATTCTGTCATGAAAAGTAACGCCGGATGCGTTGTTTCCCCTCAGTTCAATGCACAGTTTGGGAAACTTTGAGATTTTAGGTTAAAAGAGCAGAAGCGGATCTGTTTTTTTTAAACTTGTTCGCCAGCATTATATGTATCCACAACTCCTACATGACTTCAGTTTGTCAAGTTATGATCACAATTATACAAAAATGATGCATATTTTTGGAAATAATATGTTTACAAGTTAGCATGCAGAGAAACGAATGTCCATCTAAACTGACAATCCAGGCAAGGAGAAGGAGAACCGGTTTAACTATTCGCCATCATGTGGCAGACAGTGTTTCGGACAAAGGAGACCAGAACTGAGCGTTTATGTGGACATGCAGGACCGCTATATGTGGAAAATTACCACTGCATGTAAACTAATATTATAGATCACCTTTAAATATGGCGAAAGGCGGTGGCAGCATCATGCTGTGAGGGGAGACTGTTCTTCAACACGGACAGGAGAGCAGATCTTTGACAACTCTAGGGCCAAACAGGAAGATAAGCTGTTGCTGGCTTTAAAATAGCTCAGCTCAGAAAGGCAACGACATAAAAGGCAGATTGGACATAAATCCAAATAAGGATCTGTGGCAAGACTTTCAAATGGATAGTCAGAGATTGTAAACTTAATGGCTCCGAAAAGCAGGTAGAGACATGACCCTAAATAAATTACAAAATTTGTAAAATAAATAAATACATTTTTAAATATTGTTGGGTTTTTTTTGAAAAATGTGCCCATTTCCTTTAACTGCACGATTATGCATTACTCTGTGTTTGCCTGTGAAATGAACTCCCAATAAAATATGTTGAAGCTTGCAATGCATTAAAAGTCTATAAGGTATGAATACTTTTGCAAGGCAATGCAACTTAGGTCTGACAGGCAGATTAAAAATGAAATAGTCTGAAACCCAAATGCTGGAGCCCCTTAGATGGCTCCGAATCCCCCCCCACCCTCCCCACCCTCGTTGCAGCCAGCAGCCTGCTTCTTTTCTAAGGAAGCTTATTAATCTGATGCATGCAGCAATGTGCCTTTGTCAAATGAAAAGAGAATGAAGAGGCTGCGCGAAGGAGGTGAGACGAGGAAGGGAAAAGCCAGAGAACAATTGGCATGAAATGAACTGTCGTCATAGTCGATGCTTCGCTGTGCATAAAACAGTCAGAATGGAATGATTTATTGTCACAGTGAGAACAGGGGCTCGGCTCTGTGTGCATACGGTATGTGTTCTGATGAAATTGTGGACCCATCAGGGGAAATTTTCACAACATGAAAGCATAATACTAGCCAAAGTGGGAAAGAAATGGTCAGGGCTTACAAATTGAAGCTCTTTATTCTCGGAGCTTTCATTCTGTCTGCCGTTTGCTGCGTCAAATCCTTGGAGTTTTCTCTGCCTTTAATTCTCTCCCATCGCAGCGCCATCTCCTTGTGCTTACTTCTACTTGATTCACACACCCCCCCCCCCATCCCACCCCCCCTTCCCACTGGCCATTACTTTCCGTCATTGCCAGGAGGTTTTGCAGCCTCTCGCTTCTGTCTTATTCGATCGCTTACTCACATATTTCCCTGTCACCCCGTTGCACTCTTCCTTTTATCCCCTAAGCTCCTGTCTTTGTAAAAATCAGATAGAGACAGCTCTTTGCCTCCTGTCTCAGACACAAAAGGACGGAAGGAAGTGGCAGCAAGGGGGTCTTTGTGGTGAAATTGACTTGCGTCCTGCCCACCAAGCCGATGAGCTAGCCAGGGGTCTGCAGTGGCTCCACGGTATGCATGACATGCTCATTTGTCATGTGCTGGCCTGCACATCAACTGCAGCCAAAAGGCTGTCCTGGCACTCCTCCCAACACTCTCCCTCTTCACTCAGCACTCGGGTTTAGGGGGGGGGGGGGGAAGTCAAACACAAAATGGCTGCCACTTTCGCTGCTTCTCTAAACCAGCAAGGAAGTAGAAATCGAGCGGGATTTTCTGCAACAAAAGGAACAAGATAACGCTAAGCCGTGGGCTTCCCTCATTTCTTAATCTCTTTTGCGATGGCATTCAGGCCAAGGCTGGCATCCATGCACAAACACGTACAGTGAATGTGTGCTGTAGTTCAATAAAATCAGTCTGGTTAAAAAGAAGCATTTATGATTGATCAGCGTCACCTCAGTTACATAAACACACTGGGATCTAATAGACTGTGCCTCGGATCTAAAAGAAAACCCCGGTGGCAGTTTTAGTCTTAACAAATTGCTAAATATTTGGTATCATCTTTTTTGAAACTAAATATCTGTGTGCAATTATGCCGTTAGACCGAATGCCTTGAAAAGTGGTGAGTACTGAAAGATCAGATGAGTTTGAAATTTGTCTGAACAAAGTTCAAGCTATGAAAAACGTTAGAAGGGTGATTGTCGGAAGCTGAGGGAACTGCTTAGTGTAGGTGCGGCACAATAAATAACAGTGTCATCTGTATAGAATCAAATTAATAATCCATCCATCCATTGTGTTTACCGACTTATCCATGGAGGGTTCCAGGGGCGGTACACCTCACCAGTAAAAAAAAAAAGTCAGGGCAGGTCATATAAATGCTGACTGATCCGATGCTTGTAAGCCTTAACTTCAAAATACTGTGATCGACTGTAACAACTGTATTTTTCATGGTGCCTAAAAAAGGCGCTGTACGGTTTTGACACAAACATATTATAATAGAATATGATAGAACTACCTTTAATGATAGAACTATTGATATTCTAATGAATATTGTAATAAGACATATCGTGCAAATCTGGAGCACATTATTTTTGTGGCTAAATCCTTCTGATTCTGAAGGACATCTGCAGCATCTGTTGCCTCAAAAATTGGGGCGGGTCTACAAAAAGTCTTTCTAGCAGTGAAGCGTCCTGATGCAATCCAGGCAGGGAGATAACTTTTCAAATGCATCTTTCCATTTAATAGTTCTTCGTTACTCAATAGAAGCTGAATAATCGGTTAAAACCACAAAACAGAATGTGTTCATGCAAAGACGTCACCATAGAATTATTACATTTCCAAAGTCTATACAACACTATACACTTTTACAGTAAGGGATGTTTTTATTTGCCCTCTTTTAGTATTTCTGTTTCTTCTAACATGTATCCAGTGTTTATCCAGGTGGAGGCTCCAAAACCAAAAATCCCTTCAAGGAGACATAGTTTATCAAGTGATGTATTTGTTGGATGTGATTTATTACTTTGACTTTAGCACTGTTTAGTCTGACATTAATCACCGTGTCACAGTCTCCCTTGAAAATAAGGCCTTTAAACTGGTTTGGAAATTTTGATAGAGACTTATAGCACATCTACCCTCCTCTAGATTAGAAGCTCAACTGCGTGGGCCACCATTTTCTCATTGGCAAGCCCCCATTTTATAAAGGTCAGGGACACTTTTTGTGCTCTCTTCATTGTAAAGCGCGCTCTCTAATTGTTCCTCCGTCGTGCTTTTTACTTCTCTCGCTTACACGGAGGAAGCAAAAGCTATGTGCTCATTATTAAGGCCAATTTCCATCACTTGCTCAGCCCTCCTGTCACCAGCACTCCTCCATGAGGGAATGAATGGATTTTAATGAACGACGGTTGATTAGTGCAACGCTAACGATGTGTCAAGTGGAGCGGATGGCTGTGGAGAGTCGGGCGGAAGAGGAGGAAGGAGAAAGAGAGCGGCTGAGTTACTGAATGACCATTCATTTGAAACTATTCAATCTTTCACTGTTGTCTTTCTGAAGCCGCAGCTTCAGGATGTACATGCGCACGTCGATAAAGCTGAATGTCATTAAAAAGTGTGAATTTATTTCAGTAAATTCAATGCAATTGGAATTTACCTTCTCTTTCTGAGTCCGGCTTTGAAAACTAGTCCTTGAAGTGTTTTAACGGAATTTCTGTGTTATGAGTGAAAGATGGATTTAGATCAGTGTTACCTCAAATGATGAATATAATAATATCCTATTTCATAAGATATTCTTGAGTGAGGCATTTGGTCAAATGCATTTGGTTGAGTACCAGAGGTCCAGTGAGACACAGCGCTAAAACTGCTAAATGCATTTGGCTCTTTGCTCGGCCCAGTCTAATACAGGTGAAGATTGTTTTTACAGCCCATCTGATTAGAAAAGGAGGGCAGGTTATTTATTTTTTCGGGATTCTTCCCCTCCATGCTTTTGCTGCAAATGCCAGCCTGCAGACTATCTACGTAAAGGTTGGGCTCGTCCTAAATTAAAATCATTCTGGAATAATGTTTTTGACCTTCATTCCACAATGTTTCAACTATAAATGTTTAATTTTCAGACTCACAAGAATCAAGTGTTACTATAGAACTCATGTTACCACAACATTTATATAATTTATTCGAAGATGTGTTGTGATTTTTCCCTGGAAGGGAGTTCCAATTTTTAATGTGCCAAAGATGTTATTTTGTAAAGCTTAAGAAAATTGGGGTGCGCCCCACAGACCCTTTTTTTTTGCAAAAATTTTAGTAATGGAAAAAAAATCAATTTGCTATGGCCTATAATTAATGATCAGATTTTCTGTTTGTTTTATTTATTCACTAGATAGTAGGAAGATATTTGAGTACCGTTAGTTTAAATTGTTTAAATTCTTTAACTTCTATGCTATTTTTTTTTTCATGTGAGACAGAGGACTCGTCTTCTTCTTGCTACCTTGTATGATGGCTGGCTATTTTTCTTGCACATAATTGTTTGAAACTATGAATATTGCATCTTCAGGCATCTGAAAATTTTACCCAAGGTTGCATCTGAGTTGTGTATCCTCATGTCTTTTATTTATTTTCCCATGATGTTATGCAAGCCGGAATGTATGTTTGAAGGGTGTTATAATGCATTCACTTCTAATTAATTCAAATGGCATGGGTGAACCTCTTTGAATTTTGCAAAGCTATGAAGTCACTAGGCTTTCCAAATAACTTAACGCATACTTCTGTTTGTGTATGTAAACTTCTGACTTTGAAGAAAGTAACAAAACTTCACTCATGTGTCTGGAATTTTAGAAATGGATGTAAATTTGGTCATCTTGATTTAACCCGAAATATGTTGGGTTTAGTCTAATTTAATCTCATTGAGGATAAACGGTTTGCCGTCTTTTTATACAACGTGTGTAAATATCCGATTTCAACTGTAGCCTAAGCATTCATTTGGGTTAAGTTTGATTATTATGGCCTACAGCTAATGAACACCTAAAATCCAATTTCGTAGGAAAATTAGAACATTACTGAAGACCTATAAAACGTAATTTAAATGCAGAACTGTTATGCCATGGCCTATACAACTATGCAGCTACTAGCAGTTGTAATTTGGGTTACCCTACTAAAAGGTAACAGCTAAAAAAGTGACTGTCCAGAGTTTTGCATGCAACCATATCAATGGCAAGTTGAGTGGAAGGAAATGGTGGTAAAGGTGGTGCATGTGCAACAGGGATACCCACAGCTTTGAGAAATGTGTGAGATAAAGCCCATTCATGAGATTGTGGAAGAGTCTCAAGTCGTGGACTTTCCTTCAGGAGCCACCGCACACAGATGTATGTAGGGCATGGGCTTAGGCTGTCTTATCTGGGCCAACGAGAAAAGGGACCGGACTGTTGTTCAGTGGTCCAAAGTTCCTTTTTCAGGTAAAATTTCATTTGGAAATCAATGTCTCAGTCAAGGTCCAGTGAGAAGTTTCCACACTGATGGTTTGGGGAAGCACCTTTCTGTATCTGCTGGTTTTGGTCCACTGTGTCCAATCAAACCAAAAGTCAGAGCAGCAATCTACCAGGAAAATTAGGAGCACTTCATGCGTCCCTCTTCCGACGACCTTTATGCTGATCCTGATTTTAACTTCCAGCAGGACTTGGAACCCATAATGGTTTCACTCTGCTTGTCTGGCCATCAAAAGGGCCTGACCCAAACCCCAAAGAGGGTCTACAGGCCGCTGTCAAGAGGAAGATGGGGCATACCAGCTCCCACAAAGCGGAGGAGTTAAAGGTTACTAGGCCACAGGCTGATCACTTGTACAGTACAAGTGATCAGCCCATATTCTTACAGTTAAAATCAGTCTTATGTAATATAATTTTCTGTGAAACTGAATTTGAGGTTTTTGTTAGGTGCAAGCCATGTAAAATACTATTTCATTTCCATTTGGGTTTATAAAATTATTTTCTAAATGAATGAAGTAAAAAAAAATACTAACTCCCTTTACTTTCATCCTATTTGTTTTGTATTTGTTGTTGAACTTTCGCTAAACTGTCAGCCCTTACATACGCCGATATCATGCTGCTCGGAAAGAGATTTTTCTCTCCGAATTACTTGAAAATGCAATCACCGTGTGGTACTTGGAAACATAATGTGCTTGTTCAATTAATTTGTAAAAAAAAAAAAAATTGAAATCCTCATTTGTTTAACAAAAAAATCTATAACTAATTAAGTTCCAGCTTCAGAGCGTGCCTCTATTAACCCGGGTGAGCTTTAACAACCTCAAGCTGCAAATTAGAGTGTGTGAAACTAGTATCCTGCTTAAAATAATGGGAATCATTATGTGCTCCACACATACAAAGGAGAATGTGTATTTTGGTGAAATAACCTAGCAGTAATATTCACTTTACTGCAATTAACAGCTCTGAAATATGACATTTGTTTAAGGTCCAGGATGTGGGTAAACACCAGGCCGATCAGCGCTGATAGAGGCTTGAGAATACATTTTTCAAATATGTTGTCTCAAATACCAAGTCTTTTTCTAAAGACGTTCTATTCGACTTCTAACCCTCCCACTTAAACAGTATATGGATGTACTGACTAATGCATGAGTGGCAGTATCAGAGAGATTTCTGACTGCCTGCTGCACAAACCCTCATGAAAATCAAAGAAAGAGCTGTGATGCATTTATTAAAAATCTCCCTCCCTTCATCCCTTCCAGATCAAAAGTAGGTCACTGCAGAGTTTTTGGACCGGTGTAAAACATTCCTTTCATGTTCCCTTGCATATCTTCATGTAAAATGTATATCTCCGGTCACACACACACGCACACACACACATCTGCTCTCTGACATGACATTGGTCAAGCTTGAAATCAGCCTTAATACACAGGATATACTGATCCTAACCTGAGGCAAAATAACCTAACAATACATGCTGAAAAAAGATGTTCCGGGGAATTATCAAGTTTTTACTAACTGCTCCAACTGCAGTTTATTATTTATATATATCTTTTATCCACTTGTTGGATGTTTAAGTCTACTGACCTTCTGCCTTGAGGTGAAGTATTATCTAACAGCTTGACGCTCTAGCTCCACGCGTTAATGGGTACCACTGATATTTCAACATTTTAAAGTTCTGGGTTTCTCAGGAATATGTATCAATGCAGGCAAAACCTATACTGTTTCCCTCCTTTTTGCATGTACCGTGAAACATGTACCGTGAAATGCACTGCGGTTGTTCGAAGTACAAAAAAAGTCAGAGGGTGACGGTCATGAAATGCAAGTCAGGTTCTACGCATTGTTGTATTTTGCATATTTATTAGGATTTATGCTCAGAAGCAGCATGGAAACAAAGTATTGCCGACCTTGACTGTTGCTTCCACCACACGCGCCTCACCAATACTTCACATGATTTTTCAAGTATCGATTTTTCAATATCATGTTGTTTGAGGTAACAGTTTTTAAAAACATACATCCCCTGTGTATGTTTTTAAAGCAGCTGTGGCTACAAATGAAGCTCGCCAATGTCCGCGTGCGAGTGAGTGACTGATTGTAGTCTGAAGCTCTTTGGAGTCCTTGGACTTGATAAAGCGCTGAACAAGTACAGGCTATTTATCACAACTACCCACTGATGATAAAAAATAACGTTTTTTATCAAAGAGGATAAAAATAATGCACATAGACTCAAATGTATATGTCTACCTCTAACCGACTTGATTCTGGTTGAATAATTAATCATTTTTTTAGGCAGAATTGCTAGAGTTCCTTTAAATTAGCTGGTTTCCCGGCACAGACCCAGCTTTTAAGCAAAGCTTAATAATATTCCTGTAGAGTTGAAGTCTGAGCATGGATATTTTTCTCCTTTATTCATTCCAGTGCAGTTTTGGTGTGTGTGTGCTTGAAATCATTGCTCTGTTGTAACACGTAACTGTGTCTAAGTTTCAACCTTCTGACGCAGGCGTCGCCATCAGAACAAAAATGTTTTGTATGCTCCAGAACAATCCAGGAACCCCTGAGACCGAAGCCCACCATATCCACAAAGATGCTGGAGCTAAAAAGTCACTGCTCACCAGGGACGGTAGTGAGTTTAAGTGCAGCAAAGAAAAAGGGGAAAGGCCAAAACTTTTCATATGCCCATAAGAAATGCCTTCTAGAGTAAAGTCTCATGGTAAGGTGACACCAAGATGGAGCTATTTTTCATCACAACTGCATGAAGATTTCTTTGGAGAAGTCAAGGAGAATCCTTAAAGCCTAACACCGCACCAGCTTTCAAGCATGGTGGCGGCAGCATCATGCTGAGGATCTGTTTCAATGCTAAGGCGGAAACGCACCAAACCATCCAACCTGATGGACGGTTTGGTGCGTTTCCGCCTTTAATTTACCAAATAGTTGAAATAACGAAGACTATCCACAAGAACTTCAATTTCAGTTTGGTTGCTAAGAGATTGAATGATTGAGCTTTATGTTTTAACAGGGCAATGATCCAAAAATACATTAAAACTTGTTTTGGAATGGATAAAGCAGACTAACATAAAACTTCCCATATGGCCCCAACCTCAGCCCTACTGACTCCTAGATAAGGAGTAGCTTAAAATGGAGGTCAACGCCAGTAACTCCATGCCCATGAGCAAATGTAATGTAAATCCAGAGTCATTTGTGTAGCTGCAGCTTACTAATTGACATGTATTCATATATTTCTGGGGGTGACTGTATTTTTTTTAGCCTCCACGTGCAGATTACAGAAATTTCACCCCAAATTCAAATTTTTGTGCCCATATTCTATATTAAAAAAATATTGTCGGTTAAAAAAAAATGAAGTGAAATGAATAATTGTTTAAGAGCCTAAATTTAGCAGTGTTCCTCTCGATATCAAATGCATGTAAAGTTCTTAACAGAAGTAGTCATTTTTAATTATACTTCAGTATGAGGTCTTTTCGGTTGCCGTCAGCTTGATTGTTTTTATTTTTCTCTTCAGTGGTAGTAATATGGGGGGTTGGGGGGAAACAAGACAACAACATCTTGATTAGTGCAAAGCTGCGGCAAGACGATGAGGAAATTAAGTACCGACATCACAGTCAAGCAGTCGGTTAGGAAAACAGCTTTGTGGTATTAACAAGTAGTGTCTGGTTACTGAGTGGGAACAGAAGAACGGGGACAGCTGCACAGCAAACACGCAGTTTGCAGCACTCCTCTTATTTTTCCCCGTTAATGCCTTCTTGTTACAGTACGTTGCTCCTTTACCCCAGACCCTTCATTCCATATGGCTTCAGAGATCACTTCTTTGTCTTTACAGCCACCTCATCCAGACACACACACTCACTCATTGTTTTTGTGTTAGATTGCATAATTAAACACCTTTATGTGGACCTTAAATTTAGTGCCTGGAATGCAGCTGTGAAGCTGCAATATGAGGAAAAAAAACAGGCCTAACATCTGGAAAGCAAGTGCTAGTTGAACTGTTCAGTGTTGAGGGGGGGGGGGGGGTTCCTTATGAGGTCACTGCTTTGCTTTTTAATCATGGAAAACATCACACACTAGTTTTTATTTTATCATCTACCTGCTTTTTTTTCTTGACCCGGGAGCGGCAGGGGGATTATGGTTTAAAAAAAGAAGAAAAAGAATTCCTAGCAGTGTAATAATGGCATCCTTTCATGGACATTCTGCTTTATTATTCTTAGTCATTGATTAATTTTTAAAGTGCAATTGGGTCATACCCTGGAGTTATTTCATGGACTGCACTTCTGAACCCGCTCTGAGGCAGCCCAGAGCCTCAGATCTTTGACATAAAAACCGACGTGAGTTTGGTGCCAAAATACAGTCCTGCCCCAGAGAAATCCTTTGTTTTCTTCTATCTTCTTATTCAACCTAACTGTTAGTCACTTCATTTCCATTTTCCTAAGGACAAAGAAAAAGACTAGAGCTGACTTGATTATGGCTAGGACGGTTTTCTTTTTTCTTTCCACATCTTGACATCGCTCCAACGTGCCATTCCTTTTGTTACACCTCGTCCTCTTCCACTGACTTGCGTCCCTTCAAGTCCGTCTTTCTTTGCTAGTGCAGCTCCAGGCATGGCACACCATGAACGTTTTGAATCTCACTTGTTAGAAGCAGGTTCTTCTCGAGGTAGCCGAGCATCCTGGCAAGAGTCTGACCAGAATCAGCCTCTGGACAGAAAACTAGGGCAGACACGGAGGTCTAATAAAGAGAGAATAGAAGCAGCAGTTGAAGGTCAGTGGGTAGAATCAGGAGTGGTGAAGGTGCGTGTTATTGCTCTGTGAACTCTCGTTTCTCATCATCTCTCCCAACTTATCTCTCTAAGCATATCTGCCTTTTGTCCCAGTCCTCTCTGTCTCTGGCTGCAGCTGTCAGAGAAAATGGAGTGCAAACTGTCATCTCCTTGCTCCATCTGCACTTTGCTAACACGCACATACCAGGGCTGACACCAACTCATCCTTCCTCTCTAATCTTCTGCCCCTCCACCACAAATCTCACCCACCCAAGAAGCGAGATCTCATCCTTCAGAACATAGCTACACGAAGAAGATGGTCAAATGCATTGATTTTTATTCTGTGAAAATTAGACATCATACATGTATTGTTATACACTTACGGCATAGTTAGTAGCAATGTGGCTTGTAGTAAAAAGGTCCTGAGTTCAAATGCTGGCCTGAGGTCTTTCTGCATGGAGTCTGTATGTTCTCCCTGTGCCTGAGTGGGTTCTCTCTGGGCTCTCTGGCTTTCCCCTCCAGCCAAAAGACGTGGCAGGTTAATAGATCTCTCTAAATTGCCCTTCGGTGTGAGTGTTTGTATGCATAGTTGTTTGTACTCTGTGTCTCTATGTTCCTCTGTGATGGACTCTGGACCTGCCCAGGTTACACCTAACCTCACTTTTGCTTGAGTCGTATTATTAGTCAAGTATCACTACTCTTGCGTAACATTTCTAGCTACTCTACCTACTGTGACTAGCTTCGTGAATAAAGAACATGCTTGTTTTAACCAAAAATGCACCAGAGACAAGAACCTGGAGGTTATGTTAAAGTGAGACTTCTTGTTTATGCACACGCTTTGTTGTTTTAATGTTATTTTCTCTCTGCTGAGCTCATTGAGCCAACTGGAGGTCAGATGAACATAAAGTAAATAGTAGATATTGTTGCTGGAAATATGTTGTGCCGTTCTAACATACTGTATGCACATGAACTGCTTCAAGTATTGCTTTCAAGTTTAATGATGAAACAATGATTTAGAAAAGTGTTTAGGGTTTTTTTTTGTCTTTAAAATACCACAATTTCCACACACCTTAATTTTTTGTCTGTCTGATTGCATCATTTTTCAATATTAATAATTCAGCTGATATGATTAATTACCCAGTACTTGAGCAGCCTTCTTACGGAATAACTTTTTACTCTTACTTGAGTCATTTCTTGGCTGATGACCTTTTACTTTTGCTTGAATAAAACTATGCTGAAGAAATGCTGCTCTTACTTGAATACAATTTTGGCTACTCTACCCACCTCTGAGAACATCTTAGCACGCCAACCAGACTAGCACATAATAACAATGATTTAACTTTGTTTTTACAGAGGTTGGAAGGTCTGCATGCACTCTGTACATAATGTCAGCAAAACCAGTTAATGAATATTGGTTATTATATTATATTATATTATATTGGTTTACCTTGGAACATATTTGCCTAAAAGAGATTGACGGAAACATGAGCTTCTAAATATAACTCAGCCAGAAGAGTGAGGAAATTTGTGTTAGGGCATTTTTTTTTCTTTGTGTTTGGAAAAAGGCTTTTCATAATTTGGAACCATTTCTGAGGAAATGGAACAAATTTGTAAGGGAAAAATGCCTCTGTAGGATGATTAGCACCGCTGAGTATGTTGGTCGCATTCATGAAAAATTTACCAATTCCTCTCTGCCAATGCCAAACAGCTTTAAGTGGAAGAAGTGTGATGCTGAAGAGCAACTTCTCCATGACTGCAACATCCAGGTTTATTGGAGTTGAAGCCAAACTCAATGCAGAGAGATGTTAGGACAAGACACAGTGACCAGTGGCAATCTCTTATCGCCGATCTAAGGAACCGATCTCTATCCTCAAAGATGTCAATGTTGTCACCCACTGAGCGGGGTAAATCTATTTTAGGAACTTTGGAGTGGAGAGGATGCCTGCAGTTCTGACCCTTTAAACATTTGTGATCTTGTTAATGTTGTTCTTGACAAACTAACAAATGCTGGTTGACGAATGGGATCCTATTCCACAGCAGTGTGTGACTAAGATGGAGACCAGCGGCAGGGTTAGGGTTGGTGTTAGTGTTAGGTTCTGGTCCGGTCATCTCTGGTGTTCTCAAATAATGAAAGAACATCTTAGAATGCTGATCGATCCAGTCAAAAAGTCGTCATATACACAGACATATTAAATTACAGAATTTTAGGCAGTTTGTCTTGCAGCTATAGTGGTATTTTCTTCCACTATATCTTTATCTTTATTTATTTATTTAATTGTCTTACTAAATACTTTGCCTTCCTCATGACTGATGCAAAAAAAAATGTGTAGTGTCGGCTAAACTACAACGAATGGAATATTTTTTGCGGATATGCAAGTGTGGGATTTAGGACCATGCAGAGCATATTGTTCCTCAAGAAAGCTTTTTCAAACTAAAATTTGTCTTCTTTCTTACGAAAAAAAAAAAAAGCAACATGGCTGGCACTTAGCCGTATGCACCGAGGAGAAAGTGCAGAAGATGATGTGGTCGATCCCCACATCCTTCACACTATAATTTTGCACGAGAAGCTAATACTTTTTGACATCCGTGAAACCCTTATTTAATCTGCTGACTGAAAATGATGGAGCGGGTAAAAGAAATGTAGACAGAACAGAGTGAAGAGCAAGCACTGCAGGAGTTTAGTGTTTACAGAATCAGCTCTAGTCTGAAAATGATCCGCTTAGGTTCTTTTTTTTTTTTTTCCAGCACGTTGTTGGTGCTGCCAAAAGCGGGTTCAGTCGTGATGTCTAAATCCTTCTTTTTTTCATGCATATATCAATTATTAAGAGGTTACAACTCAAAACATTCTTCTTACACTTGTTGACCTTGTTGTGCTGAGGAGAGAAGTATTACCCTGATTAAGAAATACCCAGCGACGTTAATTTACTGTTTATTTATTTTTTTCCTTTTTTTTTTAGCTCTTCTCTGTCTGTTCAGCAGAGTAAGTCAATATAGTCCACCTCAGTCCACTGAGTGTTTTAAAAAAGGCCTTAAACATTTCTTTTTGGCAAAGCTTTTGGTCCCCTTTAGATGTTTTATTTTCAACGCTTTTTAACGCTTTTATTTTTTTCCTAATTTATGTTTTTTATTTATATATAAATATATATATATATAAATATATATATATATATATATATATATATATTTTTATTTTTTTATTTTATATATTTTTTTCCTGTAGCACTTGGAGATCTTTTGATAGAAAGTGCAGTATAAATTAAATGTATTATTATTATTATTATTATTATTATTATTATTATTATTATTATTATTATTATTATTATTATTATAGTGTCCTATATTTGCACCTGTGCTCAAACATGTGGAACTTGCTTTGGCTCACTGGTCTACAGAAGCAAAAAAACAACAACACTAGACATATAGAAGGATAACTAATGTCTATCAAAGGAATATCTATTGACATCGTCCATATTCTGTCACGTTACAACCAAAAATGTGAAGAGAACAATTAATGTGTTCTGCATTCATATTTAATCCTTTACTCTGACTGTTTATCCGACTGATAAACAGTCCAGCGCAACCAGCCAACTTCTGAAGGTGTGAGTAGAGTCAGCCTGAATTTCAAATCTGTGTTCTGTGAAAGCCTCAGAGGTTCACAGAGAGCATTAATGAACAGATGGCATTATAAAGACTGAGGATCACAACAACGATAGGGTGGAGGAGATGTTCAAAGTAGGGTTAGGTTATAAAATTATATCCCAAGCTTTGGACATCTTGCAGAGCTCAATCCATTATCTTAGTATTGCACAAATGGAAAATGACCAAAACATGGCCGCCCACCAAAACCTAGGTGTAGAAAGTAATAATCAGAGAACCAGAACTGGAGAAGCTCCAGAGATTCACATCTAAAGTGCAAGATAAGTTTTGAAAGCACAACTGTAAGTGGTGCAATCCCGAAATCTTGCCTTCATAGCAGGAGCGAGAGAAAGAAAGCCCCACGAGAACTCCTGTTTGCAGTTCCCGTGTAAGCGATTACCCTCAGAAGTAACCAGATTAATAACTAAAGTTGTCCACATGTGAAAACCAGTGGAGATTAGCGTATAAAACGATAGCCCAAGCTTTGATTACCTCATGGAGCACTGTTCAGTTCCAGCGTTTGAAGATGGAAATGCTTTGGCACCTCTGCAAACTCTCCAAGGCAAGGCTGCCCATCTAAAGTGGCAGGCTGGGGAGACGAGAGCATTGCCCAGAGATGCAGCCAAGAGGCCCATGGACACATGGGAGGAGCTGGAGAGAGTTACGGCTCAGGTTTGAGAATGTGTCAACACATTTTATCAAGCTTGCTCTCCACAAATCTGCCCTCCATGGAAAGATGGCAAGAAGAGAGGAAACCACAAGAAACCCCGTTGCAGTTTGCTACAAGCCACACAGGAGACACGGCTTACGTGTGGAAGACAGCACTCTGGTCAGATGAGAGTAAAATGGAACTTTGTTTGCCTTCCTGGGAAACCCTATGTGTGGCAGAAAATTAACTGAACACACTGTCTCTACAGCAACAGGGTGCTGTGGGATTGTCTTTCTGCTGCAGGGACCGGGAAGCTGGTTATATTTGATGGGAAGATGCCTCTAAAGCAGAGTAACCCTGGAGGACGACATGTTGGACATGTTCAGTAAGACCTAATAGCAATTTAAAATAGCAGCTGTTTATAGACGCTCTCCATCCAATCTGACTAGGCTTGAGCTGTTTTGCAAAGAGAAAAAAAAAATGGATAGATGTGCAGAGCTGGTGGAGTCATACCCCAGAGGACGTGCAGCCGCGACACCCGTGAATGCACGTTCTTGTAACGTGACATAAAGTGAAGATGTTCAAGATGTGGTGTGTATAAATACTTTTTCCGAGGCACTGTAGAAAGTTCTTTGCAGATGATTAAAGGTGAAGTGAAGCTTGATATAGCCCGCTTCTTAAAGGTGCGCCACTGTGATCGCTGTAATCACCACCTTCCACGCAGGCTTTGGCAGAGAAGCTCTGCTAATTAGAGAAAATGTTTGCTGTTTGTTTACCAGAGAGATCTGGCTGAAACAGTATATTTCCTTGCCATCCCTGCACTCCGCCCTCCCCCGCCGCCCCACCCAGGCTGGCTGTTGTCTCTGTGATGTGTTGACTCCAATCCATACTCAACTGTATTCTTTATTTGTCTAATTTTCCTCATTAGCCGCAGCCTACACAGCGAGCATGAGCTCCGGAAATGAGTCTGGGCAACGTGGGGTACAGGACTTATTGCGATGACAAAGATGCTTCTGCGGCTTGTGGACACCGCAGCGGCTGCCTGGCCACATCAAATCACATTTCCCTTTGCGTTTGGGGGCAATAGAGCTGTTATCTGCTTTCTGTTGTTAATAAGACAAGATAAAATAAGATTTGTACTTTCTTTCCCTGCAAGCATTTCTTTAGGCTATCTCGTCTCTAGTTTATTTCTATAATCGTTCTTCTTTTATTTAGAAAAATAAATAAATAAATAAATCGGCTTTTTTTTCCCCCCCTGAAAGGGGCTTGCATGAGCACACAGTAGGAGAAAGTGTATTTTTACCGACTAAAACTGTTTTTTCCTCTTTTGCAATTTTACCACGTTGTGACATTTAAGAACTTTAAATGCTTAACAGCCCGAAGCTTGTCTTGTCGTGCCGCCACGCGTTCTCCAAAACACTCGGCGGGCTCTGAAGCAGCCCGAGGCCACACACTTGCGTGCACATTTACCCGCCGTTGGCGACATTCGCGGACACTACACAAGTTCAAACACTGCTTTGGGCCGCCAGCAAAGTAAATTATGTTTGGATGACCAAATTCGATTTTTGTTTTCTCTGTTGACAGTAACAAATTGTCACACGAACAGTTTGTCTAGTTTTAGTTATTATAAGTTGAGTAGGTTTAGGGCTAGCTTGTTAATAAATAAGAAGTTTGAACACTTTTTAAAAGGAGGATTTCTGCCTCACCGAATGCCAGCGATTAAAGTTGAGACATAAAAAATAGTTTTGCTTCATTTTGCCTGTCTGCTTCCTTTAAAACCAAGCAGCTGCTGACAATGGCCTTTTATAAAGAGGATAATGTGTTTTCCTTTTTGCACAGCAACGCCTAGCCTTGGTTTAGATGTGTTTTTTGTTGCCAGTGTCTTTGAGCAAAGTTCTACAATAACTCTAAATTTAATTTTTATTTATGAAACTTTCTGGAGATGTCCTGCATGAAATTATAAGAAAGAGGTTTTTTTTTTTTTTGTTTTTTTTTTATGAGAACAGGCTTTAGTTTAGGTAAACTTCTTAACCTGGGCATGGTGGACACACCAGGACTGTGGGAGTTCAGCTTCATACATTTGACTTAAAAGCAATGTCAAATACAGTAACTTGAGGTGTAAGCAACATAGTATATTGGGGCTCTGTTACATCATGCTTGATGCTGTTAAGCAGGAGTATTTCCAAAATTAGTTGCATCATATCGGCATATTTTTTACATACTAACAAGTTAGTCAGCTGAGCATAAATTGCTTGAAAGCTGAGAAAAAAAGGATTCCATATTTCTCACGATTTGCCGGTCAAGTTTTCAGATTTCCAGGGCATACTAGCATCCAATGCTTGTATTCTACAGACACTTTTTGTCACCTCTGGTAAAAAAAAAAATGCTTCTGAGAGGAAGCATCTGGATGACCTCATTAGCAGGATTTTCTGCAAGATTTAGACCATTTTCTCCTTTTTCATGAAAGAAAATGCCCTTTTGAGTATATTGTTGAGCTGGTAAAAGTAAAAACTAAAAATTATTTTGAACTTGGCCCACGTGGTGAAAGGTTTGGCAACCCCTGAATCCTTTTAAAATAAAAATGTAACTGAAGCATTTTGGGAAATTATTAATTTAAGGTTAATCGGTTTAGGATTTTGGTTCTTTAGGATATAAATATAAAGCAATACAGATGAGCAATCCTTATAGCCACTAGGCTGGAGGGTTTTTCTGGAGGTTGGAAAACTACTGCAAAGTGAGGCATCCTCTGGTCACTAAGTGTCCAGAAAAACCTCCAAGACTATCTAATACCAACAGGTTGTTTTGGGACAGAGCCCTTTCCTGTCCCACCATCATTCAGAGTGAACTTGTGCAGTTTGCTTAAACTAAAAGGGACTCTAACTTGAACTTGTATGTTTAGGTCAGATCAGATAAATCTGTGGAAAACAAAACACAAAAGACACTCCAGGTTGGTTTGGAGTGAAAAAAGAACAAGCACCCCATGCAGGTGTCAGGGAACACGGCATCACAAACTCGTTCAAATACCACAAGGTTGAAAAAGGAAATGTTGCCGGTTTCTACTGGACAGTGGTGTTAAGTAACTAAATAAAAATACTTTGTAACCTTACTTAGGGAGACATTTCTGGTTCTTTATTATACTTTTAGTGGAGTGATTATTTGTTAGCCTGATTTTTACTTCTACTCCTTACATTTTGAAAATAGTCTCATTACTTCTTTTTTATTTCAGCTTTTTTTCTGTTCAGTCAACAAAAAACAAAACAATATTCAGATGAGTGATTTTGATTGTGGTTGGAGGCAGTACTGCACCACCTTGTTTGTTAAAAGCCCCAACAAAAAAAATAAGAAAAACAAAACTTAGGAGAACATAGCATTTTAGGAGTATTAGTTAGTGTCCTTTTTTTCTTTAACTCCTTCGATTAATCATTCATTTCACCAACACTGTCCGCTGTATACAGACAACCCTACAAGGATAATTGTTATAAGACAGTAATGTACTCCTTTTCATGTCCAGTTATGTTATGTTACATCTGTTGCCCTCTTCAATCCCTGTAGCTATGCTTGGATTTTCATTTACATTTCAGTAATAAGTAAAGGGTTTCTGTTAATATGTCTGTGAGGGAGACAGGCAACCAAACAGATTTTCTGCTCCATGAAACCCACGTTGATGCTCAGTACTGCTCCTATATAAACCTGTAATATGTTAGCATTGCACTAAATGTTTTGTTTTCATTGGACATATATGTGGGTAAAACAGCCAATCCCAAAGTTTCTTTCAATGTTAACATCATACTATACAACTACAATAATTTGGGAGGAGGGATACTTCTACTTTAATACTCTAAGTAGTTTTATAACCAGTACTTTTATACTTTTACTTGAGTAAAAGGTTTGAGTTGATAGTTCTGCTTCCACAGAAGTATTTTTAAATCCTAGTATCTATACTTCTACTTGAGAAATAGATGTGAATACTTTGGACACCTCTGCTACTGGGAAATTGAAAATGCATCATCGGCGGGCCTTTCAGCAAAAATAATGATCAAAAACCCACGCTCGAAACAACTCAGAAATGGTTCACTTGAAGTCAGCCTTCTTCAGTGGTAATCTCAGTCCTCAGAGCTAAATCCTGTGGAAAAACTTTAAGGTGAGCTGGAGAGAAGATAAGAGTAAAGCCTCAATTTCTCTCTAAATTTTCTAATACGAGATTGTGCTACAGTAATAAATTTCAACTGAATCCGATCAGGAGCGGCCGCTTTGTGAGTGTAAGTGGTGGTGGGGATGGTGGGGATGGTGGGGGGGGGGGACTGGTACCTGCACACATCACAACATGACGCCTTTTAGAGCGTCTGTCAACTCATCTAAGGAGGCAATTTCACTTTAGATACTGTAATTTCCGTGTTCCCTTACCAAATACAAAAGAGAACATTGTTCTCAGCCATCCAAACATCATAAGGCATTTCATATATGACCAGACTGGGGCCGTGTAGTGTTCTTGGATGTGTGCACCGTTCTCTCTCTTCCAGTATGTTGTCACTTCTACTTCTTGCATTAAGCTGTTCGCACGTGTTCATTTGTGTTAATAATTAGAAAATAGTGTCCCTGTTTCTTGCATCTTTTGTTACGTTTTTAGAGAAATTAAGCTAATACCTTGAGAGATTAGGTACTTATAGCCTTTAGGGGAGAATTATTACACCCGACAGATCGCCTTAAAGTCCTCTTGGCTCTCCAGTCCCATGACACACCAGGAAAGAAGACCATTAGACCCAAATTTCCAACCCCAGCATGTATGTTTCCCATTCTGCCACAGCCTGTGTTTGCCTTTGTTTGTGTGCACCAGCATCTGTGCAGATAAAGGCTGTATTTGCTGCTGCGCTCCGTTCGCGCCAGCCAACAAATGGTTTGTTACATAACGGCCGTGGCCCACTATGTCTGACTGCCAGCCTGCAGAGAGACAGAAGGGATCAGGGACAAATGGAGGCTTTAGGATGAAGAAAGGCAACGAGAGAAGGAGAGAAGGAGGAGGTGACGCGCCCCTGGCTACATGTCCCGGTTCCAGACACGGCACAGTAAATCTCCTTTGCCGCTGCCCTTTTCTCTCCAAATGTTGTTTTCCTCAACACATTATTGGTTCGGCTTGATTTGTTTTCTATTGGAGGGCTCTCAGCAAAGTACAGACAGGCATTTATTTGGTATCTCCCCCCCCCACACACACACCTCACCCCTCTTGCCAACTCTCCGTACATGTGACACGTCTGCAATGTGACAGGTGCTCTCAGACAGCGGTGAATGTCCAGCTTTCCAGTGAGACGCGTCCAGGGTCCAGTGGGACGTCAGGGTACGATGAAAAGAATACAATCAGCTGTCCGTTCTTCTTTCGGCTATTTTAACATTGACGCCACATCAGGGAACAGAGGTACCACTGACATTTCAGATGAATACCCAGGCTTCTCAGACAGCCATCACAGATAGCGTCTCGCATGATGGGTGTGTGTGTGTGTGTGTGCGGATGGGGTTTCTCGTGATTTTCTTTCTTCTTTTCATTCGTCCATTAAGAACAACTTTGTGGAGTGCAAGATTAATAAATCTGTTGACGGATTCTCAAACCTGAGCCGTGGTCCTCTACATCTCCAGGTTTCTATGGTCCTCTTGGCTGCATCTCTGATCAGTGCTGTTGTCTCCCAGCCGGTCACTTTAGGTGGATAGCCATGCCCTGGCAGGACTCCATTTGTGCCAAAGTCCTTCCATTTTCAAATATTGGATCAAAGCTTGGGTTCCTGTTTGATATTCTAACCTTGACGGCTGCATTCATGCTGAGATTACATCACGCGTGTGTGTCCTATGAATCTGCTTAATTCTGAAGGCGTTCAGTTGTACTGAATTGTATTTAGGGGTTCCAGAGTAAAGAGGGCTGGATGCAAATACATGCCACACTTTTCAGATTTTTATCCGGCATAGATATGAAAACAAAGTATAATTTTCCATTGACTTGAATATTGCTGGTTTACGTTGGGCTGTAATATAGAATATAAAAAATACATGGTGACTTTTGTAGTGTAATGTGACAAAGTGTGAAAGCTCAAGGGCTGTGAATGCCTTTGCAAAGGCACACAATCTTCTTACTTTGACCCACTCTGAGTGTTTGCCGTTTGTTCTATTTAGTACCCAGCAGAGCCGTGCGTGGCAGATTTTGGGTCTTATGTGATCAGAGGAGGAACGGACCACCCCTGGTCTTCAAAGAAACAGGCTTAGATTTTGTTCTTCTCTCTCCCTCTGAGGCTAATCTCTCCAGATGAAAGCTCGGGATTGGTGAGTGACTGGATTCAGAACCTTATTCATGAGGAGAACTGACACACAGTCATGCAGCTCTGAATCCCACCCAGCAGGTTTTCTTATGTCAACCACACTCAAGTCTTGACAAGATGCCAAATTCCTCCGTGGATTGACCTGCGTGGCAGGTCCGCATGTGTGGGTGTCGGAATGCATTCAGCAGACACAACTCCGTGCATCAGACCCATCCTCCATAAATTATATTGTTTCTTTTATCTCCCTCTGCCTTTGATGCAAGTTTTCCCACATGTGGAGTTTGGGCAATTTAACCATGGGGGACCAAACTGTGGATCTGAGTTTTTGCCCTCTAGACAAAGCTTTGCATCACTGCATTGTTGGTCCTGTGCTTTCTCTAATCTCTTTTCTGTTGCTTTCAGTCATCGTCGTTATCTAAAAATCATACAGCTAAACACATGAAATTAGTATTACTTGATGATTTTTTTTAGATTTTAAAGAATGGGCACTAGCTGAGAGACACTTTGACACACTGCCCACTAACAGCTTGTCTTACCCCCTTCTTAACATAGCTTCTATGAGACTCTTTATGTAGCCCTCTACCAGCCACTCGTATTGATCTAAGGAAAGTTCGCTCCGCTGCTCCCTTCCAGCTGTCAGATCTTTGAGGGGTTTCTTGCGCTTGCATGTACAGCTCATTTCAAGACACCCCCACAGCATCTCAATGAGCTCAGGGGATGTATTGGGTTGTTGGCGCCTTGCTAGATCCGATTGTGCTCTAGGATTTTTATTTTTTTTATATATATATACAGAGGTTAGCACATTTCCCCTGTTATTCATTGTGTCATCTGTCCAAATGGAAAAAAAAAGGTGTCCATATGTCTTGGTCTTTGTCTACATTCTCTCTGGGAAACTTTAGGGCAACCTTCCTGATTTTGTTTGGGAGCAAACGTTCCCTCCTTCCATGAAAGTTAAACTTGTGCCACCTCTTTCTGACCGTTCAGGCTTGCACATTCACATAATCCTGTAGGTCAACATTTTTGGAGACTTATTTTAGCGTCTTTCAGTCTGCTTGTCAGGTTGAACCTCCTTGGTTGGCCAGACCTGGGCGTGTGGCAGAATGTCCTCCACTTGTAGGCTATTATTTCATACTCTGGAATGTCTTAAGATTTCATACTTATTTTAAGACATCACTAAATATCTTACCAGACTCAAAAGCTGCTAGTCTTTTCTTCTCTCTCTTTCTCTCTCTCTCTCTCATGATTCAAGCACGGAGTTCACCGACACTGTCAGTCAGGAACACACCAGACCAATCGACTGGGTTTTAAAACAGAGCAAACCTCCTTCAATGTCCTGAGTAATGATGTCCTCATTATGTGCACCTGATGTGACTTGCCTTTATGTCATTTTTGCCATTTTAAGTGGGAATAATCATTGGGGAGACCTAATATATTGCTCACGACAAACTACATTTTATTATTAAGTTTTACAGAAAGCTTTGAGTTTTTCTTCAAATTTTTTTGCAACGGAAAATTAAAAAATGTTCAGCTTTGTTAGAATTGAAATAAGATATCTAAATGCCCAAGTGTATTAGGAATCCACAGGCTGCCAGGGATGTAATCTATTCTATTCATATTACTGCATTCCCAACAACCATACAGGAGAGTCGGCGTCTTCATTTTCTGAATTGTTAGAATGGTTGAGCTTTCTCAGCATCCTTTTCTGTGGATTTCTTGTCGTTAAAAACGACGCATGCTCAGTCTCCGCACGGTTCTCCCAAGGTCGGCGTTGTTGTGGATGGCTGTGGAAGGTCGGCTGACACCGGCTTCAGCCTGTGTTTATTTACGCACTGTGAAGGCCACTCCAACGTAATTAGGATGATGTTAACACTAATTGGGCCTCTGGCTATTAAACTTTATCAAGAAGTGCTCACACTCGCTCGCACGTTTGTGTTGGCTCCTAAGTGCGCTGACACACAAACACACACCTGTTTTCGCATGGCGCTCACAGCAATAAAATAAAGTGACCTTTTCAAAACATTACTGCCTAATGACTCCGCATGGGGAAATCAGGATGGTATTCTACACACGTCTGTTATCATTTTGTCACTCAGCAGAAGGCTGGGCAGACAGCAGGAGTATAGATTTCCTTGCTACTTGCCCTGCTTTCTTTACCGCCGAAGCTTCCTCTATTACCGCTTGTCTTATTCTGACCTGTTCTACTACAACGTTTCAGCCTCGCTTTCCTTCATCTGCTCATAGCAAATGTTGGGGGGGTTGGCCCGTCACGCCGACGATGTGAACCGTCCAAACATGGTCAATAATTAATCCTCAGGCAGACTGTCAAGCTGAAATATTTACTCATATCTGTCTGCCGCTGCCATTTGATTGGCATTTCATTATAAAAGTTAATGCGGAATGACGTGGCTCGGACGGCTCTTCTGAATTTGCGTGTTTTGCATGAGTTCTTGTGTTTGATTTGTTGTCTGCGTCTTATCGCGTCTGCATAGCCGGATGTAGGAGTTTTCCCTAAATAATTGCTGTCTGTGCTTCTGAACGACGACGAGTCCTCCGCTTGCTCGCTTTCCTTCTTCTGCGACAAGCAGAAACTATACATCAAGAAGGAAAATGAAGATAGTAATAGCCTTAATAGAACCTTACCCATCAACACAATGATGTGTTTGGGACTGAAAGATCAGACAAGCTGAGACTTTTCCAGCAGACTCTGTGGAGTGGCTCTCGAAAGTAGCTGGACATAATTATGGAAAAAGCTGATGGTGGAGGTTCTGGGTTCAACTCCCACTCTCTGGATCCCTGAGCAAGGCTCTTAGCTACAGAATGCTCCCCAACCCCACTGCTCCCCAAGGGGATGAGTTAAATGCAGGGGACACATTTCATTGAAATCTATGTTACAATGACAATAAAGGTGATTATTCAGTACTTAAGTCAAATATTAAGTATGCAGTATAGTAGAACTGGGGTAGCTTCTGTGCCTGAGTCTTGTGTTTTCCAGATTGTAGCCCAAAGCCTTAATCTTTATTGAACATCTGTTTTGCAACAAAGGAAAATAACTAGGCAGACAAGAAATCTGAAATCTCTGGAATTTTGCTCGCTTTGGAACAATTCTGTCTATTGGGGAAACAATTATTTTCAAAAGTGGTTAAAAATGATGATGTTCAAAAACAAGAGTTTTACTCAAACTCTCAATTAACCCTGGAGCCAGTCAGTATTCCATATTTTTAGGACAAGTTTATCCGAAGGAGTAGGGCACTTCTCTGGGAAACAACATCTTAGTCCTACATTGCAAGGCTGATAAAAAGTTGGTTCAGATTTTAGAAGTGAGATTATGTAATGTTTATATCGTTAGTAGTTCCTTATCTGTAGTAGAACTAAATGTCACATCTCTGTGAGCTTGTTGAAAATGTCAACACATTTTTGTAGTTGGGAAAACTAAAAAGCTAGTCAGGCATGTAGCATCTGTTTTATGAGACTAGCCTTTTAAAACAACTTAAACTAAACATGTTCATATCAGTCGGACTGAATGCTAGGTTAGCAGATATTAAGAGTCAGCAATTTCACAACAGATTGTTGATATGTTTTCTGCAATTATTATTATTATAATTTTTTTTTTTAACCGTTTAGCACATGGATTTTTGTGTGAAGCTAAATTCTTTGAACCTGTAGACTGTATGAACCTACCAAATCAGCTACCATTTGTCAAAAACTATCATGGCGGAGGCACGATCCACCAAATCTGCCAATCAGCTGATCAGACGCATTGACACGGTCTACAGCATCAACCAAGGTACCTATGATGGAAACATGGACACCATCCAGCTGAACAAACATCAAATGTGACAACAGTCTGTTGTGAGTTAGTTGGCTGTCTAGTTGTTCGTGTCGACCGCCCCGAAAAGATATTCACATTTCCAAGAGACTCTATGTGATATTGTGGTCCAAAAAGGAACAGGAGAGGGCAAATATGTTTTCTTAAACATATTACCAAAATGACTTCAGGAAACGGGCTTCACATTTGGTCCAAGCTTGCAGGAGAGTCCATTTATTTGTGTATGTCATTCATACAGCATTCACACAACCCATCAGAACATTTTCTTGGTCTCAAAAACGGACCGTCAAAAACTTTGCCGGGTTTCCGCATCATTCTGTGGCTGGAGGAAGAGGCAGGAGCAGGCAAAAGTATTTTCCTAAAAGCATATTGTCAAAACAGCTCAGGAGCGAGACTGAAGAAGCTGTTCAGCTGATAGGAGAGATTGAATCGGTGCCCGAAAAGTCTTACATACACTAGCAGAAATACACAAACTCCAAAAAAAATGACATGCAAAACAGGGATATACACAGGGATTCAGAAGAGTTATTTACATCTTGATAAATCATACTTGACACCATATAACATTCTTGACAGACACCCTTGACGCCACGTCTGGCATTGAACGCTGTTTTGTCCAACAGTTTTTTACACATTACCCAGAAGTCATAATCGTTATCTTCATTGTCAAGTTGACCTCAGTTAAGGCACCGTCAGCTTTGCAGGATCTTGGTAGTAGCATGTGAGCTTTCCAATACTCTACTAGAGGAAATGCCTGTACGTTGTTTAACAGAACAATAATTATTTTATAAGCTCATATAAAAAGACCCTTTCTCATTCACAGTGTGACCTCTTTCTAGTTAAGGGAACAGATACTATGACCGCAACTTTATAGAACCTCACTTCAAAACACCTAAGCTAAGTGTTTAAGAATAAAATACTATTTATTCAGTTCATATGTACAATGTCTTTAGAAAGTATGCATTCCCTTGAGACATATTCATATTTGATCTTGTTACAACAGCAAACCTCATTGTTTTTATGGGAATGCAGCCCATGATCATTAAATTGAAAGAAAACATGATTTTCAAATATTTTTTTACAAGGAAAAATCTGAAAAGTGGCTGGCAAATGTATTGCTTTTAGCCACTGAGTCAATATTTTGTACGCCCAACTTCTGCTGCAAGTCTTGTGAGGTTTTGTCTCTACCAGCTTTGCACATGTGGAAGCTGAACATATTTTCCCACCTTATTTCACAACCACCTTGCAACACATGGATGGATGGATAGATGGGTGGATGGATGGAGTTGTTTTACTATTGAAAGGTGAAACTCCACCCAAATCTGAGATCATTTGCATCCATCCATCTCTATCCATCTTCTGATTTTCATCTGACCAGCTTCAGTGTCCGTGTCAAAGAAAAGCATCCCCACAGCAAGGTGTCTCATCTGACCAGAGTACCTACCCTGCATATTTTAGCTGTGGTAAACCAGATCTCCTTTAGCTCCTTCTCCTTTTTTCCACCTAAGCTGTGAATCTTTTTGCTGCTCCTCCAGGTTTACAATGGGCCTCTAAGCTGCTTCTCTGCTCAATGCACATAGCATATTTTGGTCTCTTTCCATCTTCAGATGAGAGATTCATCAGTGCAGGGATATGGTTTCATAAACTAACCCTGCTTAAAAGTTTTGCACAGCTTTCTCCTGGACTTGTCTGCTGTGTTGCTTGGTTCCTTGATGCTGTTTGTTCTCTAACGTTCTCTAACAAACCTCGGAAGCCTTCGCAGAACAAACCAAGACTAAAGCATATGCACGCAGACTGTATTTACAAGTTTACTTCTAAGGGCAATTTTGTGTGCTTACTTTTATTCATGCATAGCAGTTTCTTTTTCATGAAAGCTTCCTATTTTTTCCCCCACTTGACCATTATTCACTACTTTGTGTTGGTCTGTCGAATAAAATCATTTAAGTTTGAGGTATGAATACTTTGAAAGGCACCATATGCATGTGAGTGTCCTGTAAACCTAAGAAGTAGTTCCCTATCTTATCAGAGAGAAGAACTGCTTAAATGTCCGCCACCACTGCCTTTCCCTTTTCCCCTGAGGCTTTCTACTATTATCATTGAGAAAAAAGAGAATGGTGGCTTCTGAGTCCTAACTGTATAATGGTATTTATACAAAACACGCTCCCTGATAGCTGCATCCCCTCCAGGGACCTGACAAGCATTTTGAAATGTTTCAAACAAACCTCACAAGCACATTGTTGGTGTTGAAAGGGAAACAGGGAGAAACATTTTACGTCTTTCAAATTATAAAAGATGCAGCTGTGTATCCAGTCCCCAAAGGCAGACGTGGGGGGTGGGTGGGGGGATAATAACAGACATTTCAAGCTGATAGGAGTGATTTCTGAAGAAGGCGAGGGATGATTTAGAGGTGTGTGCTTGTGTCATAAAACACAACTGACACCGAAATTCAAAGAAAATGCTTCACTTCTGTGTTTTTATTTTACAACCCTTTGACGATTCTAATGACGTAGATGACTTCAGTCAGAAGGCAAGAAATGTCAGTTTCATTTAGCTATCTGAAACATTGCCTTTAAATAGAATGTGTCATACACAAGAGAGAATGATTAAAAGAAAAACTGTGCCATTCAAATGCATTTTCTTGAAACATCCATCCATTCCCTATACCCTTAACTCTTTAGGGTTGAGGGGGTGCTGGCTCTGTCACGCAGTCATAGGGCAAGAAGCAGAATACATATCAGTATAGAAAAGTCTTGTTCAGCTTTGAATAATGTATTTTCTGTTTTGCTAATGTGTTCCTAATCTAATCTCAAAAAGGACACGGAGAACAGTTTTTGTGTTTTAACATATAGAATTATCAGGTATCTTAACCTGGAGTGTAGCACTGTGAGGAAGCTCTGAAGCCGATGGCTACTTCTTGGCACACAGAATTCTCACTGTGAATCCAAATCATTTGTGTTTTGCTCTGTCGAAGTTTCTTTTATGCATCAAGGACGCAAAAAAAGCTGCCATTCAAATTATATTAAAAAGATGAAGCTGGGCCAGAGAAAGCAAAGGACAGAGCTGGCTGATGAAATAAGATTATAGATCTCCACGTTAAAGGTAGGGACTACAAGGCCACCTCCAGGCAGCTTCATGTTTTTTGAGCACCGCTTTCCAATCGTGTTAAAAGCAATGAGGTTCATGGGACTATAGCCAACTGCCCTTAACATGGACACAAGAAGCAGTACAACCCTAGGCTGATGGGGTTGACTGCTTGTGGATGGTATAAACAGGGTCAGGGAAACCTTCCAAAACAATTCAAGTTAAATTCTAAGGTCAAACTGTGTCACTTTCTGATGGCACCATCCATCCCATTCTGAAATATGATGGGCTCCTAGGACAACGAGCCAAGAGGGCCTTAGGAAGTTACCCATTCCTGTTTGGAGGACAGCTGAGACAAAACTGGAGCGTATTGGTCATTTAAATCAGTTTTGTGTTTACAGAAGGAAACATGAACGTTTCATTTAAAAGTAGCCCTTCTCCGTAACATGGAGAAGGCTCGGTTTTGCAAACGATTGTACAGCAAATGTCAAAAACAGGCTGACAAGAAATTTTTACTTACTTAATCGTCACCACAGGTAACCCTCGGAACCAATTCATTTCTTATGCAGAAAAAAACCTGGAGACAGCAAGATGTCAAGCTTCAAGCATCCATGTCTGGCACTCATAAGGACAGCTATGCTTACTTCCCCCAATGAAGTCATACGTTTACACCACCTAGATTGGAGAAAAGCCAGAGAAAGTTCACGTCGATGAGAAATATTGGACGTTGTGAGATCTCGTGGTATGAGGTTTCGTTGCACGTTGCTAAAAAGGTAACTAGCAGATCCAGACAGAGCGGTTGAATAAACCTTCATTAAATGCCATGTGACAATATTAGCAATCATGATGCCGTTACTGGAAGGCATGTCTGATATATGTATCCATACAGTCTGTATATTAATGCACAGTTAGGATCTGCTCTTTCTCTGGTGACAGAACCATTCACACATACATGGGTGGCCCAACATCAGGATACTGTGATCCCTCTATAGCCCGTATGGTGGAACACACTCTAGATGACAGTTTCTCATTTGGGGAACTCACTTATTTAACTACGCCAAGTGCAAGTAAACGGCTAATCCATGAGGCATCTATGTTTTTGCTGACCTTCATTCAATTATTGAAATGGACTATTGACCATCAGCTGCTTCGAATCAAATCATTTACAAAATTATGCCCAAAAAGAATTTTCCTCTCTGGCTGATTGATATGTTTTGTGTCCTAATATAAGCCAAAAGTATCTTTTCGAGTATTTGCGTTTCTGGTAAAAAAAAAACTACAAAATGTCTATAGTGTGTGTGCCTCAAAGTTCTCCTCAAGGAGAGTGCGCTTATTTCACACAGACACTTCAAAGATTCCCAGCTTTCTGAAAACTTGGCAAATGTCTCACATCAGCCCTTTTCTGTATCCTGGTCTTCAAATCTCTTTGTAAGTGTTGCAGAAATATTTGTTGTGTTTAAAGCCCTCTGTTTAAAAAAGAATCAATAGGTCTGTCTGTCTACTAAACCACTTCAAAGAATCAGGCTCCACTGATGCAATAATGTATAAAGTTCGGAGGAACCGTCTTTGTGTTATTGAGTTATTGTTTGGAAGTCTGTCTGATAGGTTAAAATAAGAAGTGGGGAAACCTTTACATCAGGGGAACAGAGCCGGTGCTTTGAGGTCTGTTGTCTTCAGAGAACAGACTTCATCGCCATCCTCAGTCCTTATTTTTTATTTTTTTTATCCTTTGTGGAGTTTTTGTTTTATTGCCACTCTGTCTCACAATTTTCCTGCTGCCAACTCTCATGAGGCTTTTGCAACTGCTGGCATTTGACACCGCAACATTGACCGCGGGCCTTAATGAGAAATTGTGGCGTCTGCTTTCTTCCAATATGACCTGTTTATGTCCACGGTAGACAGCAGTGGCCTAGAATTCACTATTCCAAATCAATGGCGCTGGAATGATAAACTCGCGCCTTCTTCCTCTTGCCCCGGCATAGTGAGGTCAGGTACGGTGGGGGGGAAATGAAGGGGGTGTGCCAAAAACGAAAATCTCAATCAATAGATTCTCCATTGCACCTTTGATTCATGAGCTCGCTCGGGTTATTTTTATTTCCATTGGAACCACAGACAAAAGAAAATTGTTTTTTGTTTGTGTCAGTTTCTCTTCAACCAAATTATGAGAGAGTCCCTACGAATGGAGATGATAATCAAGAGACTCGTCTTATTGTCCTCTCTGCTCATCTAAACCTGTAGGTGGGATTGATTGGCCAGATCAATAGCACCTGAGCTAATTGGAGTAAATATTTTATTTTCTCTCCTGAATTGGAGGAGTTGATGCACAGGAATGCAAAAGAAAACATTTTTGTTGTTCTTGCGAAAGCAGGCAGGATTTGTTGACTGGACCACAGCACCTCGGCTGGTCTGGGTTTCCCAAAACACCACAGAGAGCATAACTTTAGGTTTCAGCCAACAGTATCCACTGCTGCTGTGGAGACATCAGTACCACGTCTGAAGCCCCACATCAAGATTTAAATTAGCAATATCGACACCGAACGCGGATAAAGGTGTCGTTACCCTACAGCTTATCGAAACCAAAGTGTAGAAACACTTGTTTAGTGTATAAGTACATGCCTTTGGTATCGGTACGAAGAAGAAAGGAGATTTGCTAAATGTCCAGAATATGTTGCATACCTAAAGAGAGTATTAATCTTTGTGCTGAACCCTACAGGTGCCTTTAGAGATTTCTTTCAGCCATTTATCGTACTTAAAAGGAAGACATGAGCTATGAATTTGTTCAGCCTCATTGTGTATACCGCACTCACAATGAGAACCAGAGAAATAAAGCAGGGAGCTGTCTGAAGAGCTCAGAAATAAGGTTATAGAGAGCCATGTTAAAGGTAAAGGCCAGAACCATTCAAGCTGAATTCTGAGATCAAAGACAAATCAAAAAAGACAAAACTGGAGCTTTTTGGCCAGCTAAATCAGCTGCATTTACAGAAGGAAACCTAAAGATGTTATATAGAAGAGCACCAACCATTCTCAGTTTTTATATGGCATGTGGAACTTTCAATTTTAAAGGATAAGAGCCATGCCCAGTCAGATGGTCTCAACCTACGCTTGTTGTTGACCACATCGTGAAGTACAGAGATCACTTGTACTTGGTAATGATCGCTGCAAAAGATTCTGTTCCTGCCATGCTATTCCCCTCTGTTTAACTGCATGAATTATTCATTCATGGATCAATTATCACGGCCAATAAACCGATAGACACCCCCTCTGAGTAATCCTACAGATACATATTTGAGAGAGAGAGAGAGAGAGAGAGAGAGATGTTCATTTTACTGGTAAAGTGTGGACCTTTTGTCAGTCCTCACTTTTATTCTAGGCTAGGAGTTTGGTTTAGCACTATGCTGTCCATTAGGTTTGGGTGAGGGTGAGTTATAAACCCGGAACTGTTAGGGTTAGGGCATAGAAAGGCTTGAAGATGAATGGAAGTCTATGGAAGATGAGGCACGGTCCTCACTATGTACTTTTAAGCAAGGATGTGTGTGAGACTTCTGCACGTCGTGCTTTGACGTCCTCTGATTTTATTCAGATTGTTATTCTGACGACAAGGGAAGAATGTCCTCTGGACCTGTCCTCCTGAATTTAATAAACACCTCATTGCTCTTTTTTTCTCTCTCTCTCTCTCTCTCTTCATCTCATCCTCCCACCGGTGTGCGTTGCGCTGCGGTCTTCAGTGGATTTTTTTAAGCAGAGCAGCAGGTGTTTGCAGGAAGAAACGGTGACACATGGATGCGCTCTGTCAGACTACTCATTAGAGACTCTGTGGCTCCTTAGTCTCCTCATTTAGAGTGGAGAAGGGCGCACACACACATACGCACACGAGTCTACAAAGCAGCAGGTGGCCACTATCAGGGGCACAAATCAAAGCAGTCACTACCAGCTCGTAGCGGGGGACACGGGAAGAGGAGAGAAGTTTGGGAAAGTCGACGCTCTTACTTGATTTCGTCCTGATTTCCGCGTGAGAGACGCGCGCAGAACATCATCGTGTTGGTTTTTGTGACGTTCGTGCAAATGATTCGGTCACAAATGACAGGTGTGACTGTCACTGTGACGTCTGGTTCGCCGTCTAAGGAGCGGAGGAGCATATGGCGGAGGCTGCGCCTGGCAGGGGTTGTAATCAATGAGCGATTTCAGCCAGAGTTCGGATTTTAAGATATGCGGCGTTGATGCACGCTGCAAGCCTAATTTGCGGCGCACTCTAAACGAGATGGATTGTGAGAGTGTTTTCTCCTGCTGCGTCGTATGAAATTGCTGTGTCAAGACGCAGATAACAATTCGCATAGTATCTGTAAATCTGACGGCAGATTATCTTATACATCAAATGAAGGCGTCTGCATTCTGCACTCATTTTTTTTTTTTAAGGAAAATCTACCATCACAACTTTTTAGCAGCCTTCTGGGTTCTCATTTGCATTTCAGATCCATTTCTGCAAGTTCACAATGAAATATTGGTCGTTTAGACCAAAGGATTTCTATAAACAGGAAATTCGTCTTTTTAATGAACCTTCATTTTGAAATTTGCCCAGCCTTTGGAGATGTAGCCCTATGTCTGGAGATGGTGCTGAAATCCCGGATCGTCCTTGTCTCTTTGCCCAGCTGCTGTGTTGCAGGTGTAGAGTACGCAGTTCACCTGTCTTCACACATTTTGCTTCAATACAAACTTCAACATGTTTTACTGGGATTGTATGTGACAGGCCAACACATGTTTTTGTGAGGAGTGTGATGAGAGTTGGGCATTTGTTCACTGCACCTTTACTCCAACAATTAAATGCAGTGCAACCACCTGCAGTAGTTGTCCCATATGTAAATAGTATCCGCTTGAGGACAAATCAGTTGTTTTATAAATGCCACTGTTCTGTGAAGGCCTCAGAGGTTTTGTGGGGGGGGCGGGGGGGGTACAACAATGTGCATAATGCTGAACACACCATCTGCATGGGGAATTACAGAAGCGGCTGCATCATGGTGTGGGCATGCTCATCTTCATCAAGGACAGCTAAGAGTTAAAACGATGGAAGGAGCTAAATACAGAGCAATCCTTTTGGATTAAAGCCTTATAGAGGTTGAGAACTTTTTCTTTTTTTTAGTATCTAAGGCTTTGAGACTCAGGAAGCCACATTGAAAGCCAGTATCCATGAATGGATTTAAACTGGAACAGTATTGAACCTTCCCACTAGTACAACAAACTACAAAACCACTTTAAGAGAGCAGGTGTGCCTCAGAGCAACACCTAAAGGGCTGCAGGCTTGGCTTGCCTCAGTTAAGATGTTGACATGGCATTTCAGAAAAAAGGACATCCATCAAATGGAGGGAACAGAGAGACGTGGTGGGAGTGTGATGGTCTGGGGCTGCCTTGTAGCTTCAGCACCTGGACAGCTTTCCCAGCAGGAATTTATTTGTGTGACATAAAGATTTACTCAGTGATCTGAAACATTTCATTATGACAATAAACAAAATTACAGAAATGTGGAAGGCAAATAGTTTTCTTACCCTGTACTTATAGACAGTGACCTGTACAGCTGACCTGACCAGCTGTACATTTTGCTTATCATATTTTTTACTAACTGAGCTTTTATCATTCTACCTTCATGCTTTTGTAAAATAAACCTCCTTCTCTCTTTTAACAGTGTAGATCCAGCCATCTACTACACCAGCTTTCTTTGTTTTCACGACATGGCTCCACTCCTTATTTGTTAGTAGGACATTTTAGAAATCTGCTCTCATTTTCCTCTCTATCGGTCCCCTGACCAGTTTTCGTCAAGGTTTGAGACTTCACTCATCACAAAGAGTTTAAGAGAAAGAAAACACCAACTTTTTCCACTTTTCAAAATTCTCAATTTATAATTTCCCATCCTCCATAATTTCAAAACTCCCTGTCTTTAAATCCTGCTGTCTTTCGTTGTCCTCGCACTTCTTTCTTTTTTTCTTTTTTCTCCTCAGGCACACAACCTCTTTATAGCCCTCCTTGCCATGCTGCGATAATTAGTCAGCGCTAAAATAATACAGCCGCAAGAAAACAAAGGGAGCTGAGGAGAGGGCTTAGCTCTGCTGGGAGGAAACAAGGGAGGCAGGGAGGGGTGGCGAGAAAGAGGGAGAGAGAAACGGGGAGAGCGCCGTGTGTCAGCCAATTTGAAATGGCTACCAGTGGGCTGCTGCTGCATGAGTGCGTGTCTGCGCGCGTGCAGGAAGGCCGCCTGTCCCCGTCCTTAATCAGGATGCTGTCCTTCTGGTGCGACTGAGCGCGCGGCTGCGCGTCGCCGTGGACACTGTCGGCCCGTTGTGCCTGCAGTCGTCACGGCGTCCGCCTTCCACGCTTTCCGCAATCACCTCAAAAGAGATGTGCAGGGGAGCGAAACTGAGAGACGCGCGCAGAACGAAGCAGGGGCCTTACAGATGCCAGTGACGTGTTCCCGTGAATAAGCGTCAGTGTGTTTAGGAAGCCATCGCCGTGCTCGGCCGTCTCCACGCACGACCGTGCATACATAAAGCTAGAGTTGTGTAATAAGAGGATAAGCTAAACAGCTAAGTTTTCCGCTCATTCTCCCAATATTATTTCAGTCGAATCCAACAGGGGAAATGGCCATTACCATCCAGAACCAGAATGATTGAAACCCTGTTGATGAGTGTGTGTGTGTGTGTGTGTGTGTGTGTCGGTGGCCTCGGGGTTTTGGTCTGCATAAAAATGGGCCTGAATCCCTTGTTTACTTATGTATTCATATAGCTACATGCTGTACGTGCATTAATATTTGACACACAGCGTGCGAGCATGTGTGTGTGTACTTGCAGCTGAGCGAGGACATTTTGTGCTCACTTTTTTCTTAGCTAGGCTCTCGCACTAAGGTGTCAGTTAGGTTTAGGTTGGGTTAGGTATATGCTGGTAAACGTTAGGTCAGGGTTGGGCCATAGAAAGGCTTGAAAATGAATCAATGGAAGCCAATGCATGGCCCTCAATTTGTACTTTAAGCAAGGGTGTGTGTGTGTGTGTGTGTGTGTGTGTGTGTGTGTGTGTGTGTGTGTGTGTGTGTGTGTGTGTGTGTGTATTTATGATGCTGGGGGTGGAAACAGCCCACAGGGTTGAGAGCAGTTCACTGTGGTTTCATTACTCTATGCTAATCACACCCAGCAGCTATCATTTCTCATTTACCTGTGGGCTCATTGGAGCCAAACCCTAACCCCTCTGTTACTGTTCAAACATGAAATTGCTCATTTTATGGGGCAGCTGATTTTTTATTTTTTTTTTCTACCCTTCGCTATAGCAGCACTCCAAATACTACTGAGGCGCATTTCCTTCAACAAGATGCTCTAAATGCTGTTGATGTAGAAAGGAAGTTAGTTAAACTGCCAGAGTAGTCAACACATTGCTTAAGTGCAATGGCACAGTGGCCAGCTGAAGGTGGACTTCAGCAACACATACGGAGGCTTGCAGATACGTTTGGGTGTCATTATGTGCCGCTATCATTCGTCATCATCAATCAAAAGCCAAGGAGAACATTTAAGCATAGATTTAAAAGATTCAACACTCCCTGCATTCAGGGAGAGAGAGCGTATACTTTTCCAACCGTTCGGAGCAGCTGCGGAAATGGCTCCATCCCCTTTACATTTGAGTTTGGATTGTGGCAAATGTAAGAAGGACTGGTTGATTTGTCCAAGAAGCTTTGAGTGCAGCGTGGATGTTGACAAGATCAAATAACTATTAGGGGGGCAGACCATTTAAAACTGTAAAATAAGTCAGTCGGACCTTAACATCAATTTTAAATCGGACTGGGAGCCAGGAGGGAGAGGCTGGGATTGGAAACATGTTCATCATTTTTAGTACCTGTTAAAAGAGAAGTTGCTGCCTTCTGGGCAATTTTCAGGTGATGTAAGGATGACTGATCTAAGCAGACATAAAATGCATTACCTTAGCTGCAGCAAGAGGTAATGAAAGCAGGGGTCACCCTTTCGACGTCTTTAATTGTCACTCACAATCTTAGTACAATAGTACAAGGTTTTCAAAAATATTTAGCCTTTAAAATCTTTTGCCCGTTTGTTTTCAGACCACCTTATTCTGTCACCCCTGGTTTTTGTAACTGGGCGTGAACCACACGCACGTTTCATTCAAAATGGTGGAATTCAGAGGAGCCCTCGCCGAGCAAGATTGCCTGTGCTGGCTTCAAATGGCACAGAAGTTTCAAGCAGTACAACTTTGTTAAATGCCATGTTGTTACTGCTTATTCTTTCAGGGGTGAGTTTATTGGTGAAGTTTGTGGGTGCAAACAAGTTCCGTTTCCTTCTCTTGCAGCGTAAATCAAATCTAAAACAACAACCCACATTGTGTAAAGCCATCAGCTTTTATTTAGTAAAGCAAAGTGCTTTTTAAATCTTTCATTTTAAAAAGACTTCTTTGGGTTTTACAGACTGGCTGTATTCCCCATCGTCCTGTATGCAACGGGTGAACATATCGTCTTCTTCTACGTCTCTAACCCTCTGTTTATTTCTGCCACAAACACACCAACTATTATTCTTAATTGTTTATGATACCGCGCTTGGCCATTTTGGGTGTGTGACTTCAACTATTCTCTTATTTACTACATTTACACTGGTTGTGTTGAGTACTGCCCCCCTGTGCTTTTGGAGAATGCTGAACCTATGTCTGTGTCAAGAATCAAAGCCTACAGCGCTTCTTTGGGCTCGCTCGCTGTCCACACAGACCTGTAACCCACCACCCAATGCATGAGTATAACTCAGCCTTAAGGAACACTGTGACGGAGTGGAGAAGGCGGAAAAATTTAATGCAAGACTAGGTAATAAAGCAACAAACCCTGATTTAGACATCTTACAGGACACTGTTCACTCCATCAGCTGAAAATGGTGAGAGTAAGGAAGAGCTGCAGCCCTACTAAGACATGGCTGTCCCCCTAACCCAGCCAGCCAGGTAGAGCGTCTATTAATCATGGATGCAACTTAGAAGTCCATGCTAACTCTGGAGGAGCTACAGAGACCCATACAAGAGGTGTCAAAATATTCATACGACAATTGCGAACCATGCATTCCACAAACATCATTTTTATAAGGGGGGGCAAAAGAGTGCACCACAAGCCAAGAAGGAGACAATGCAAATGTGGGTGAAAGTGCTCTGGGCAGTTGAGAGCAAACTTTACCTTTAGAAGGACATTTTGCATTTGCGAAACTCTGAGCGGTCAAAATCTAACAATCCACATCACCCAGGATGCATCATCTCAACCATGAAACCTGGTGGGGGCAGCATCATGCTGTGGGGGCAGGACGGAGAACACTGTCAGAGCTGTTAGGAAGATGAATGGAACAAAACACAGGGCGATCTTAGAAGAAAATGTTTGGAGGATGCAAAAGAGTTGAGACTTGGGGAGTGGGGGGGGGGGGGGCATTAGCCTGTTAGCAGAGCAACTACACCAGACATACATTGCTACATTGGAACGGTTGAGGTCACATAATATTTATGTCAAATCATGTAGCTGCAGCAAAACAGTGTGTAGTGTGTCAGAGCACATGCTTATTTTGCTTTTTACGAAATTTGTGTTTGGACGATAAAATTGAAAACCATGAATAACTTTGCTTCTAGTTTACAACTACTGTATGCACTGCTCCGTGTTGGTCTTTCCCTTGAAAACCCATTTAAATTCAGCTTCTAGTTCGAATCCAAAACTTATTTGGGGAAGATCAAGCGGTATGAATACTCTTGCAGGGCATTGTGGGTGTGTTTGGCCACAGCGAGGGCGAGCCAAAGATCCTCAGCGTCTCTAATAAAACGCACTGACTTCAGAATGAGTCGGTGTGCTCATATTTAATGGGGTGTTGAATTCTTTTAGCTGCTGTTGCACAAAATCGCATTTACTGTGGTTGAATGGAAGCCGTATTTGACAAATTAGAGTGTACAGATTATTTCCAGAAAGTACTCCACACAACAAAAGCATTTTTTGCCAGAACAGAAAACACAGATGCTAGCTGAAATGTTGTGACAGCACGGAGAGAAAGAAAGCCCATCTTTTTGCTATCCTAAAAGTCAGAATTGGACTTCTTTGTTGTCACATCTTTCCTATGGTTTACTATTTTGTGTTTTGTTTGAGAATACACCTGTCAGCTCTTTTTTCCTATTACCATATGAAAGTCTTACGTTATCTATCCTAACTAAGCTGTTCTGTTGGGATTTCTTTTCTGTGTTTTGCAGCTGGGACAACTTACATCTTTGGACGAGGCGGAGCCCTCATCACATACACCTGGCCACCCAATGACCGGCCGAGCACACGGGCAGACCGGCTGGCAGTGGGCTTCAGCACGCAGCTGAAGGAAGCCATTCTGGTCAGGGTGGAGAGCGCCAAGGGACTGGGCGATTACCTGGAGCTGCACATAGTAAGACGCATTTTTCCTGCCGTTATTCAACCGTGTGCTGCGAAAGAATTCCAGTGTTTGCATAAATAATCGTTTACTTCTTTATGATTAGCTTTATACTGAGATAAATGAGCTGTGTTAACGTGAGTAAAAGTGGACCGCCTGCTGCTCTAAACATTGTTGAATTTCCTTTAAATGACATTTAGATTTTTGACTCCCTCTGCTTTCAAGGGCCATTACGGGGGGGATTAGGCGCCGAGTCCAGAAAAACGGCTAATTATACACACACACTTCTTGTTATTGCTAGTCATCACCCTAATTTCTCTTTTACAGCTTTCATATGTTGGGCTTAAAGGTCATTAAAACCCACCTCCAATGATGGATTGAAATGGCTATTAAAGGACAACAGGCATTTCAAAAACATTTAACAGGGCTTTAATTATATTGTTGACCTCCATGCTTCTTCTACCTAATATTCTGCTCATTTCCATGGTGGGTTTCGTGTTAATTACCATCCAGGATTACTGCTGCTGCCTCTGAAATACTCTGCATATTACTGGAGTCTCACAGCGGATGAACAGGTGTAGAGCTGAGCGCTTTTACTAATCTGGATGGTAAAGGTGATATTGCGGCAAAAGGACGGGAGAAGACACCGTCGCTGTAATCTCCACTTATCTAGCCTCGGCCACCTGAACACGCCACTGTTTGTGTCTGTGTGTGTGTGTGTGTGTGTGTGTGTGTGTGTGCGCTCACACCACTTTAGCCTCGCAGCGACCCCAATTTGTTTGGGCTAGCCGAGCCTGGGAGCAACAGGAACAACGCTGACCCCGGGTCGCTCCTCATCCAGTGCTCCGTAAACTGAGAGCGACAGGGTGAGGGACGATGGGAAACGGAGAGGGATAGGTGGATGAGCGGCGCTGCCGGATTGACCGAGTGGGTCAAGGCCAATTTGGATGCTCTTAGCATCAGTGATAAATGCTGATAATGACGGTAATGATGAAAGATTATAGTCGTAAACATAATGGACTCAACAAATAATGCAGGAGGTGAAGTGGTGATGCATCAGAGGTCAACTGCAGATGCTCTGAGCTGTAATGGGTCATTTCCTGTAATGGCTAGTCACCCGTCTGCTGTTTTTAATATTTTATAAGTCATCTGGGACACAAATGACTTGGTCAGCCATCGATGTGCAACTAGGACATGAGAGAACAACAAGACAAGACAGACATATATTTGCTTATATTTCAAACATAAAGGCAACTATTATACCTGCTTCTGTTAACTATTACGGTTAAAATAGCATGCACATTATAACTATAATTATTCATATCTATCTTTCAATTCCAAGTCAAGTGGAAAGCTATAAAAAAACAGGTTTCTGACAGCTATTTCCTGCACTGAAGACAGTGGTTCACCAACCAGTTCCTGTCAGCTAAGCATACACTATTAAAAGTAAAAGAATAAATTCGACTTCATTCGACAACTGTATAAGTATGAGGTAAAAGAGAAGGCTGTTTCACAGATTGTACTCATTTTTATTTTTCAAGAGATGTACAGAGTGGTGGAAGTGAGATGACCTCTGAATTTTTTGGTGATTTTAGGGGAAAAATCTATTGAAATAAAGCATTATCTGACCACAGATAGGTGTCTAGAATAACAAACTGATGTAGACTGAGTGATGATCAGGCTATCTGCTCTGGTAGCCAACCTGCAGCTGATCATAGTTTCTGAGAAATCCCCATGAACAGAATTTTGGAGTTTGCTGTTATTCTGGGTTTAGTTAAGTAAATTCTGTGGACTTATTTAGGAGGCCACAGAATTTAAAAAACCTTCCCTTTTACACAGGCCTTTTATTGAATGATTACTTTTACTGGGATTTTATCTTATTTTTATTTTATTTTTTTTAATTTTTTTTATTAGTTTTATGTATAGCGCTTTGTGATTGCTTTGTCTGTGTAAGGTGCTTAATAAATACCATTTACTTACTTACTTACAAAAGGAAGTAAATAAGTGAGGATGTTCCATTTAAGATTGTTTTTTTTGTCCTCAGAAGTGGTGAACCTAATTTAAAGATATGGAGTTTCAATACAGTATGTGTTTCTATAGCACAGTTGCACACTGGCTGCACACAACATCCCAAAATTAAAGATCTCAGCAGCTCTACAGAAGTTCAAAGCACATATAGGCTTCCGATGTGTGATACTGCGCTGTGAGGGGAGTGTTTTCTGCACAAGCAACTGAAGCTAACGCACCCTAGGAGTCGCCAGACCGGTTTCACCAAGGCACATGCTCCAGGATGTTTCCTCTGTTTCCTATTAAAAACCAAATGCTGCGGCTTAAACAGCTAAGCGACTTGAGATCCACTTTAAAGGAGTACAACAAAGCTCAGCTATGGAAAATTTAAAGAAAAGAATGAAGAATTATGCACAGTAGCCTACTGTGTTTGCAAATGGGATGGCACTTTGAAGCTAGTTTTGTTTAAAACAGAAAGCATCTTAAAGTTCAGAACATTTGAGAAATGTCACGTACATGTTGGGCTGCATAGTGAAGTAGTTGGAAGCATTGTTGCCTTGCAGGAGGATGGTCTGGGTTTGCCTCCCACTCTCGTGTCTTCCTGCTTGGACCTTTGATGATGGGCAGCATCTGATCTAAGATCAGTACTGATGTCTTCCCTTCCAGGCATCGTGTTTAACCTGCATGCGTCAGGCTAGCAAACGGCCAACAATCCTGCTGTTGTATAGGTGATCACAATTACTGCTTATAAATCAATCAGGAGGATTTCATTCACAGTAGCTGTTATCTACTTTTAATTTTTATCTTACGGAAGCAGAGGGAGTGGAGAAGAGTGGAGTTGTCGGGGATTAAATATGACAAATGTCACACTTTGCCTTCCTTGTGTAAATGCTATGGAGTTCAATCGACTCATTTCCAGTCTGCAAGAAAGACCTCTGATACACCGTCTACATATTGCACTAAGTATGCTCACTTTTTCATATGAAAACAGCCAGGGCAGCTATAATCCCTCCAAGATATCTTCAAATGCCGCCGTTAGATTACCTTTTTTTTCTTTCTTTGTTATTTTGTACATTGATTGGATTTGATTCAGTGTTTTGTCAAAAGTGGCTCAAACTGCGTAGGTGCCATCAGGTTTAGTTGTTTCTGTACTGTGTGGTCACAGGTCAGTTAAAAGACAATAATAATAAGTCCCACGGGCCTGGTAAAATTGTAATGCAGGCTACAACCTGTCTGTGGACCTTCAGCTTGACACGTTGAGGCTAGACAGGGAATCCTAAATTGCTCCCAATGGAAGCACTCTGTGGCAGCTATGTGGGAATGAGAAAAAAACAGAACTTAGACTTTATGAAGATAGTCAATAAGAATGTGCTGAAGATAAATCTGGATACTGGAAGTTAGATTTTGTGAACAGTGAACTGTTGCAATTAAAAATGTGTGATAGTCCTGTAAAAAAGACTAACTTCAACTTCAAAACTCTACATTTCTCACCTGTCCTTGGACGTAATTTAACATCTTTTAGCCTTTTAGACTATGTTTTTGTTTTGATGTTCTGGCATCTTGTGTTGTGTTTTATTTGCCTCAAAAGTCAGAACTTTTCTCTGAAAATAGTAACAAAACCCAAACATTAATAATGTCAACTTTCCCAGTTTAAAAGCAACCGGAATTGCTGATTGATTTGCTGAGCGTCCTAATACTAATATTTGCAAAACAAACTGAAAGCAAATAATAATATTTCCCTGCATTTTGGACCTTTAAATGCAGTTTACTAAAAAGAGGCTGCACAGTACTGTTTGTGTAAACTATGAATTGGAATTGTATACTAAAAGTGCAAACGCACACTTTTTATCAATTTTTGACTCCATATTGAATCCTGAGATTGCTGAGAAAAGTCTGACTTTCCAACCTTTGCTGAGCTCTCTGTTAAGCTCCTCTACTGAAAACCTTGATGTTTCAAATTCTGAGTAACAAAGAATCACTGAATTAAACCACATCCTTGAACCACTCAAACAATCCCAGTGGAATATGACATAACACGACAAACTGAAAGAGTCCAGTAGCAATCCTGTCATGATCATGATGCTTGGAAAAACCACTAATCAAGTATGTTTAAATTAACTCGGGGAGGGGGTAAGAGTTTCGTTCAATAGCTCAGAAGGTGTGACCATATCCTTTGATTTAATTTTCCCTTTTGTCAATTTATTTGTACAAATGAAGTCAAAACTGAAACCAGCTGCCCCAAACCCACGATCAAGTCATTCCAATTTTATTAAGTATATATTTAAACTTAAATCCATTTACACGTCTTTGATGAAACATGGTGCAATATTCCTACCTGAAGGAACGACTCCTGACTGTTTATTCCAGCCTGTCGCTCATGATCCCTCATCAGTCATTCCTCTTCTTGCTCTTCTCTCAAGTGCATATTCTCTATCTAACTTCAGTGTTTTTCATTTACTCCCCCATTCCCTCCAGTCTGCCCCGTTCATTCTCTCATTCCTTTCTCTTTCACGCACACATCAGTGCCTCCGACGCGGCAGCCCGGCTCCTCGGCTCCCACTGCAATTACATTTAATTTGCTGCCGTTCCTCCCGAGTCGCTCCCCTAAATGACTCTGTTCAGCCCGTGGTGGGTGTTTGGGTCCTGTTAATTACGCCTGTTTCTGTTTGAGGGGGAGAGGTACGGGCAAATTAGACCTGAAAACCTGCGAGCCGTGGCCCCATATCATCTCACCTGATGGGGGCCTCACGGACCCAATCAGGCTACCAAATGGCTCGGCGTTCGCTGATGGTGGCCTTGAGGGCCAGTATGCGGGACTTTGTTCGCCTTTGCTGGTGTACGGAACCTTACTTCACTGTTTATGTGAGGTTCTGGCTTGTCTTGGTTTTCGTTTTGGATTGAAAGGTTTTAAAGGGGATCATCATATTTTTCTCAACAAAAAAAAATCATTATCTCAACAAAAAGCTTCGTTTTCTAAGAATCATTGAGTTGTTATTGTGAAATCAGTGTTTTTCTTCTTTTTTTGCTTCTACGATTGAATTATAGCTTCACAAACCCTGCTCCCTATACCATTTCTTCCTTATTACAGGAAATGAAACAACACTATGTGATGTTGTCTCGGCCTGTCCAACTAGAAATACTGGCACCGGTGCGAACGGCTGATAATAGCATGCCACCAGGATGTGATGGAACATTATTCCTTATCTTGCTCAAGCCACCCGTCTCTTTCTATACTTTTTTTTTCCTTTCTTTCCAGAGCTGCCGCTCTTTCATGCCACTCGCTCTTTCGATTTCTGCCCATTTATGTTACAGAGGGTAAGACATCACTCTCTACACCTTTCTGACACGCTGTCATCAGGCCACGCAAAGAGCTGGTTCTGGGATAAAGGGCTGAAGCTGAAAAATGCTGACATCGTCTGCTTTCAAATGTCAGACTTTGTCCTTATAGGACCTTGGCTGTTGGTAATTATTTACTGTTGTTGTGACTGAAAATGCTGCACGGTCCCATTGACATTTTGAGTTCTGGATGGGAAAAAAAAAGGACCTGATGCATTATCTGGAAAAGGCCAGAGGAATGTATCACTGCTGAGTAGACGTAAACACATTGAAGGGATAGCTCAGAGTGTTTGCACCGATCCTCTGTGGAGTTATTATCGGTAACAGTTCCTCTACCTGTAGCTGAAGGATGTCACGGTGAGTTTCCAGATTTTTGGAGGTATGAAACGAGTCAAATTGGAAAAGCTCGCGCCCATGAAACACATGTCATAATGGCGGATGGGAGGTGGGAAAATAGTCCCTTTCACCAGAGAGGCTAAAGTTAGGTTTGCTGCTATTGCCGAGCGCTGCCTACGTTGACTCAGGCTGCGGGAGGTATGAAAGTGCCTGGTCAGTCGATTTTAAATCAGCTGGCATCATTTCCGATCTATCATGAGATATGGAAATGCACATAAATGTGGCGTTTCCAGTGATGCTGGACAAGTGGCCGCCTTTCAGGGAGTCCAGCAGGTTACGTCAGCAGATGTAGGGCTGTGTTTGTAGTCAGTGCTGAGGTAGAATGACAGCTGGTAGCCTCGACTTAACACTTCATATGGTGGCAGGGAGTTTTTCCACCTTAGAAACTAGCTACAAAGCTAACTGTGATCTTCAGTGAATGTGTAGATGATACAGATAATATAGATAATGCAATATAAAGCATTCTATCCAATGGGTCAGCCTTCTACTGCTCTGAGGATTTCTTCACTTTTCTACAACTTCGCCTGGATCTTTCTCCAAAGGAAAAAAAAAAAACACTGATAACTTCACAGAATCGCATTTAGAAAAAGCCGATTTCTTAATTGTTGCAGACAAGGATCGCTTTTGTGTCTGTATATATTATCTGCCAACCAGGACAGAAAATCAGCCAAAAATAAAGATGAACCCACTGATTGGTTAAGAAATTTGCTCCTTTCTCTCAAACTAATTAACCACGAAAGTGATGAGCTCAAAGCTTCGTCTGAATCGGTAGAAGTGATTGAAACTTTTGGTAGAAATTACTCAGAGGACGTGGAAAGAAGAGAAAAGCCAGGATTGTTTGAATTCAACCTCAAAGTATTCTTCTTAATGTCATCCAATGTGCCCAGGACTGGATCTCATTTCTGTCTCTAGTACAGAAATATTTCACAGATCTACTGCTGGACTTGTGGTCCAACATTTTTTCCTCTTTATTTAATGTTTTTGCTCTGGAGTTCTTTCAACTTTAAAAAAAAAAAGAGTCCAAACCACAGCACTTTTATTTAAAACTTTGATTTTCTACAACACAGAAATAATACCTACCACTAATATCAATTAAATATGAACAGAGAGTTTGGCAAGGCAAATTTATATGTATAGCACATTTCCGTACAAGGACAACGCAAAGTGCTTTACATGATTAAAACATAGGAAAATAAAAACAGAATGAAAGCAAATAAAAAAACAATTGGAATAAACTGTAGAAAAATGTTAACAAAATAAAACATGGGAAAATAGAGTGTGTGCTAACTTTAAATCGCTCCTCTATCGGTCCAAAAATTACTACTTCCGTTTTCTTTTTATTCAATTGAAGAAAATCTGGGCACATTCATGCATTGATTTCTTCTTCGTTTGCTTTTCTCAATTAGGCATTTCCATATTTGTTTTCACAATCTTGCAGATAAGACATCTCCAGTGTCTGTACCAAAGTTAAAATAATAATTTGGTGAATTCAGGACAGCTTTTTTGTATTGCCTACCTGGATGATATTTTCACCATCAGGGCCCGGGGTGTTAGATCCAGGGAATCAGGGATGCTGACAGATATGAAAGCAGGCTGATAGATAAATCTCCCATCTGAGGCAGCTGGAAAAAGCTAGATGTCCTTGCAAGTCCTTGGAAGCCAGACATTTGAGTCCCCCGACAGCTCAACAATACCAGGTTGTAAGAATGATATCATTAATTTTCTTGATAAAATCGCTTCCTGTGATTTTGTACTAAACTGTTTTTTTTACTGAAATAATCCATGTAAATAGTATATAAATGAATACAGTTACAGAACAAATATGTTACTTTAAAATGTTTTTATTAGAAATCAGCCTACCTATTTACTGATCTCACCTGATCTGAGCAGGCTGCAAACTTTCTGACTGAACATTTTAGTTCACACATGTGACACAGGGACGACCGTCCTGTATTTCTACAATCCCCATGAATCACAGAATGTGTGAAATATACATGTTGCTCTGCTTTTTCCTCCAGTAAGGCATCCTCCGCTATGACAGCACAAGTTTCTTTATTTTATTTTATTTTTTGGAGTTTAGGCCACAAATCTTTCCAGCTGAAGACTTTGTCCAAGATGCAGACAATTGTTGTTTATGTCTTCTACTTATCTGCCCTGTATAGAGAAGCACAGTGGTGGGGTAATAAGCGGGTTGATTAGCGCTAACGCAGCCCAGGGTCACCTGATGAACAAACAATTCCTCTGCTAACTGGACAGCTGTTGGCAGTGGGTTGTCCTTCTTTACTTCCCACATCATTTGTCATAACTGGAAATATTTCTTAAGACCTGAATTTGTATTTTGTGTAACTAAGGCAAATGTAAAACACTAGCACCAATATCCCAACCAATATGTGGGGGATGGGGATCACTTTGTTACTCTATGCTCCACGCGATGCAAAAAACATAAAATCTCCATCACTTTCTCAGACATCCCATAAAATGAACCTCTAACCACCAGGCAAAACATTTTTGGCATGTTTGAGACCATAACTTTTAAAATCTTGGTAAAAACCTTGATAGTGGGAACTGTCTGTCGCTAAGACCTTGCTTGTGTCATTTAAAGATCTGTCATGTGAGACATTTTTAAACCTTTTTAGTTCCAGTAAAAATGGATGTTGATGCCCAAATTTAGCGGCAAGTTTATAGAGGAATTGCATTATCGTATTGGCGGATTGACTGTTTGATACTTGTGAATTATACTGACACAACAGGAAGAGTTAACCGGATGTCCGTTTTCAAGTGATCAAATTGTAATCAGATTAAACGTATATGTGCACCATCCACATCACATTTGCAGCTGTTTTTCAAAACATTATTCAAAGCAAAACCGTCCCTACTTTCTGATACCCCTGCGGCCCAACTCCAGGCTAAATTTTAAAATTACTTTAACTTTTGGCATGGTAGGCGAGTTCAAACAGACGTATTTAAAGTAGCATGCTGTAAAAAATATAAATGTTCTAATATTTTGTAGTATCAAATGATAAATAATACCCAGATTTGTGAGATCAATCAGGTAAAGATTCCTTACAGTAGAGTTTTACAAACCAGCCATAATCTTTTAGGATTTGCAAATTGCTCCTGCTGGAGGTGCTTCAGTCATAAAAGCACAGACAATACAATAAAAATGGGGCTATTTGGGAGTTCAGACAGGGACTCTGACTTGATCCTTTCAAAATGCTATGAGTGGGACCCAAGTCTGGTACTTGGGATCATGAGTGGACATCGCCATCAAAAATGTGTCTGCAGATACTGTATGAAGAAAAAAATGTTACACATCCAGTGCAAAATCAGAGAGCGTAATCCAATAATGCACACCTATGCTGTGGGAGTGCGAGGGGGGGGGGGGGGGGGGGGCAGTTATGTGCCAGCTTAGGCTTCTGCTACAGCTACACTAACGCTGGCAATTTGAAAACTGGGCATGCAAGAAGAGCTGCCTCTGATTTCAATCTGGATGCAGTATCCACGGCGATGTTATTCTAGCGTCACACTCCACTGCCCCAGCTACGGAGCATGGCTGTCAGCAAGCAGTGTGGTAAACGGAGGCCCTGAGCTGGACCGTGTCTGCTGCATCCTCAGCAGGAAACGCTTTGGTAGGAGGAAAAGTTTGATCAAGACTATTGACCAGACGGGTGACGTTCTTTGATTAAGGTGATCATTCAAGTTGAGCTATAGCGGGCCGAAACAAAGATACAATTTGAAAAGGAGCAACTGGTTTTCACAGGGCGCTCGTAACCCTACCAAAGAGCTCGACAGATGGCTAAAGAAAGTCGCTGCTGTTTATATGCACCTTTCATTACTCGCCTGATCTTATTTTACTGTGATTTTTAGAGGCTTCTGTGTGTATTTATTGCCGTTCTCACTTTGTTCTCAGTGTGTTTACAGCTGGCAAGTTGTTGCACTAAGTGCTCTGCGGGAAGTGTCTCATCTGCAGTTATGGGCTGGTGCGCAGAGTGCGGCCGGCCTCCCCCAGTTCCTCCATCACTGGCTGTCCCGCTCCGACTCACAGCATTAAATAAAGGCTGCCTCTGATTACCCGTTAGGGAGCCGTGCTTCAACAAAACTGTCGTGTCTGCGCTGGGGCAGGGGAGCGAGAGCATGAGGAGGGGAAGATGGCAGCAGAAAAATGGCAATTTTTTTTTTTGCTCCTGGCCCCACCCCTGCTCCTGTACCGGCTAAAAGGGGAGGGGCAAGCGAAAGTAGGCTGTTTTTGCCACTACAGATAGGCTCTCTTGTCATCGCCAGACATTAGACGTGTCGAATTGTAAAGCTCGCAATCGGAGTTCAACGGCTGCAATATGCTGACCAACTAACGTTAACTCAAGGGTTTAAAGCTGTTTAATTAAGAGTTATATGTTAATATGATCCGACGTGTGGCAGCAGCCTGGGACGAGTTGATCTGCGAGGAGAACAGGGCGGAGAGATTCCTGTGTCAGATAAAGGAAGACGTGACGGAGATCAAACTGTAAGAGAGGCATGAAGAGATGGAGACGTTTATCCTCTCCTGCTGCCTGAAGTAACATGGCGAGGTGCTCAGCTGTCATTACCGCGGTGTCAGTCAGCGCCAGCGTGTTTTGGCCAGAGTGAAGACTCTCTAAAATTCTGATGAGGCTTCCAGAGTTAAAAAAGAAAAAGTATTTGGACCTCTTTTTATTTTCATCGGTCACCTTTAAACCAGAAACCTGTTTTACTGGAAATCACGTGAAAGTCTAATACAAACTGGCACAGACTTCAGGCCTGTTTTCACATATATTTTTTTTCGTTTTGTTTTTTTATAAATAGAAAACTAAAAAAACTAAAAAAATGTGACATGAGTTTAAGTTCTGCTATCTTAGATTTATACTTGGCAGAGCCATATCGTTGCTATCACAACACATTTGCTTATTCGCAAAATAACCCAAGCTCAGTCAGAATAGAGGATGGGCATCTTTGGACACCGATTTTCAATTTTTGTCATGAATTCTTTGGCTTTAGGTTCAGATTCTGACTGGGATATTACTGGGCTAGAACATCAGTGTGTTTTGAGCCAAACCATTTATTTGGAATAAATAAAATTCCAATAAAACTGTGGTTGCAACATAACAAAATTTGAAAAAGTTATGTGTTTGAGGGCTTTTATAAAGCTCTGTAAATGCAGCTACTGTACAAGTTATAGTAGTCACCCCCTACAGTTTCTCTTGTACATTTAGTTATGCCCTTATTTATAACTCCCTTCCCTCCCCCATACTTTCTTAATTAAATGGGTGTCACTTCTGCAGCCAGCTCTCCTTCATCTTGTCAGGGAGGGAAAAGGCAAACATGCAGGGAGGGATGGAACACAGAGAACGGTTGCGGAAGAGAGCGAGCGAGCGAGCGAGAGACAGAGACGCGTCGCTTTGATGAATGCAGCTGCCTCTCAAAGGGGAGAGTGGGCTGCCGTTTGTAGTGAGATCGGGTCCTGGTGGGTTTGGCAGGGTCTCTTTCCTCGGCCGGCGGGAGCCTGACAGTCCATCGATTAATCCTCCCCTTTCGCATCATTAATTAATTGCCCCTGCGAGTAGGGGGAGATGCAGGCCCGGAGTTGGTGGCGGGTAGGGACATTTTCAGCTTTTAGAAGTTTCATGTTAGGTGGCTGACTTTGCACAGAACAATCTCACCCTCCCTTGGATCGACAGGCTACCCCAAAATCAACCCTTTCACACCTTAAACCCTCTTGACTGATGATGGAGGTGGAGAGCAGTACAAAGTATAACTATAATTGCTCCCTGGGAGACCCAGATTCAGAGTACACAGCCTTCAACATGTGATGGCCACTTCAGAGCCGTGAATTGGCTGGCACCCGTCAACTGCCTGGCTTTATTCACGGAGGGAATAAGCTCAGCACTGTCAGGAAGTGATACAACAACCTGCACTTCACATTGTGGCTTTGCTGGTCTAACTGACCTCCTCATTTATCTTGTCAGCGGTGCGGGCAGCAGAATAAGGGAAAGCGTGAATCCACTCGGCATCTGATACCGATTGCGGAGCATGACGCCGCAGGACGAAGACGATTCAAGCTGCTAAGAGTGTTAATGGTCTAAAGTATTGTTACACAATAGTGTGTTGTGTAACAAGATTTTCCTAAATTAAAACACAATATTTCTCGTCAAACTGGAGTCTGTTTCGTTCAACTCTCTCTAGTTGCCGTATTGGTTTAAGCTATTACTATGAGCCTTGGATATCAGAGTGTGTGTTCTAACCCTGACTCTGTGTTTCTAGCTAAGTATAAAAGAAGTATGTAGGTCTCCTGTTCTCCTGTTGGCAGCCTCTGTTTGACAGAGGTAATCAATAACGACTGCTCATGAGGGCAGCTGTGGATCACGAGAATTGCAATAATGACACTAAAGTTGTTGTCTGCTTTAAGGCTTCCTTTTACCTCTGAATTCAAGGCATGTTTGATGGTTGTTGTTTTGGTTAATGTTCAGGAACCAGGGTGGTATTTGATGATCTCAAAGGAAAATTCTATACAGAAGGGAAATGACCTAAAACATGGTTTACATAAATGAAAATGTTCAGTGTAAAAATACAGAAAGTAGCATTTTCAACAGACCACCTTAAAATGAAACAGGCACAAGCGTATATCTTTTTGTAGACCGGTCAACACAAAGCTCTAGTATTGTGTTTTAAAGGATTTTATTCTGTAAAACCCTGTTTTTGATTGGTAAAAACAAAAGCAATAGGTTCTTAGTTTTTCCAAATGTCCTGTTTCATTCTCTTGAGTGAGACAGGATCGTCTCATCTCGTGAGCTTGATGAATCGTTATGTCTCCAGTTTTACCGCACGTTGTGATTCATAAATGTACATACAGAAATGTAAACAGTTTTTACAAGTTTGATTACATTCTAACACTTAATCGGCTCTACACTGTGAGTCATCTCTTATCAGCTTAACGGGGCGTAGCGTAAATTCCAGGAGTTTTTCAGATGTCTGCCCCCTCTGGCGACAAGTTGAAACGACACCAGTGTGTCGTTTCAACTTGTCGCCAGTAACTGAATGTGAGGATATTACATTTTACTTTCCACAGAACTGGTAGGTTCATGAGTGTAAATAAATAATAAATTGCAGACTGAACAAAGCTGGTGCATTAAGTTAATTTTTTTCTTATTTGTCAGCCACATTTGCCTCTGAAAACACTTGTTTATATTTCATTCAATTATGATCTGCATTGGGACAGTCAGCATGGCCGTGGGCTGGCACTGAGTCCACAGACGTGTAATTATTCGAAGGTACCCTCTGTTGTGTTTAGTGATTTTAGGTCACTGTACTGTGGCATTCGCTGTGCATGTATCCTGTAAAAGGAAGGTAGTGGATGAGCTTTCCTGATCGATATTCTGTTAAGGTCTGATGTTTTAGACCCATCTGATAACCTGGGACAGTAGAATGACTTTGTTAGTCCACCACTGTGTCATAGAGTCCAATGCCAAAATGCAGCAAGTGTTGTATTTTAATTAATTTTATGCGTTTTTGTTGTTTTATCTAAGATGTTGTTTCTTATCTCGCAGCTTTAACCCAATAAGGCTGACAAACGCAACAGTAGTTCACAATAGGTTTAGATAAATCAGTCTGAAACAAAGAGAATGTGCACACAGCATAGCCCCATCTTCCAAGAAGCTCAGCCTAAAAGAGACACAGCATGGACACACAAAAAAAAAGGATCAAAAGAGAAACTGAAGGCCCAAAGAAAGCTAACAGCATGAAATAAGATGGTGGAAAAAAAAGGAAAAGAGTACATTTATCTAGTCTACTTTGTCTTTAGTAGCGGGCCCTAAGGATGGAGCCACTGTGCAGTCCTCTCCAAATGTCACTGCTGTACATCCAGCCCTCAGCTCCCTCTGGATGCACTTTAGCCAGGCCTGCCTCTTCCCACTGCAATGAGCAATGGACCTGAGAGAAAAAGCCATTTATTCTACCCAACTGTGACTTCATTGAACACAATGCACTCCGACACGCCTCATGAGGAATGATGCGTCTGTCGGCATTCTGATTCGTTGACGCTGACTGATTCTGACTAATGCGCTCCTGTTCTTCTGTTGAAGGGACAGTGTTTTTAACGTGACAAAGGCAACATTTTCACAATTACGATACAATCGACAAGTTGCTCACCACAGCTCAACTGTTAGGATTTCCTGACGTACTTTGGCAGGTGCGCCTTTCCATTCCTTTGCACCCCAGCTCTCCAACACCCGCCGCTTGGCCACATCGAGCCCCACATGATAGGCTGAACCGCCACCTATCATGATCTACAGCAGATGAATCAGCAGCAACTATTATGTCAAAATGAATTACAGATTTCTGAGGATTGTGTCAGACACCTTTTTCAGTCTACAGCAAGTTTTACTTTAAGTGAATGAGGAATTCTCTGTTTAATTTTAACAACTAATTCCCCTAAATACTTGCCAACAGAGCCGATACCGACGGGGAGAGTAAAACAAAGTAAGAAAATGAAATGATACTAAGGACAGAGGCCTAAACAAAAAAAACAGAGAGTAAAAGAAGAAATAGCAATGAATGCCTCGTGGGTGGAAAGAGACGGAAATCATGTTTACATATACTCACCCATGCATAACGTTCCCGTCTATGTTTCCAAGCCCTCGGTGATGTACTCCAGGCACCAGTGATGAATGCATCTTTTCCCACTCGCCACTCTCAACACTGAGAGTCCATCAGCCATCCTTCCGTTGATACACGGGGAAGAACAACTTCATAAGTCAGTGCTTTTGTTGTGCCGAATTGAATGCCATTAGGAGCGAACGTCTGGAGCCGTCAGCATGGATTTGGTCACAAGAGTGAGGCTATTAAAAAGCAACCGGTGTAGAGCAGAGATAAGAACTTGACTTTTTTTTTTTTTTTTTTAATTGAAATTCCTTCTGCAGAGTAGAAGAGCTCTCGTTAAGTGTCTGTAAAATCACTTCCCCGCCACATCCGTCTGAGGAAGAAAATGTCACTGTTATGAGAAACATTTCAGCGATGGCCTTGATGTTTGGGTAATTTCCGAAGCACTGTCATATGACATTAGAGTGGCATGACTCCATCACTAAGCTAGAACACTTATATGTACAATCCACTGTGCTTTTAGTGCTTTAAAACAATGTCACTCTATCACTGTGTTCCCTTTTCTTCTTAAATGAATGTGACTGTATCTATTTAGACATTGATTGGCACATTCCATACATCAAAATAATACTAAAAAAAGTTAATCTATTTCAGTAATTTAATTAATTAAGTCAAAAACATTATAAAGATTAACTACACACAGACTGATGTTTTCAAGCCATTATTTATATTGCTTATGATGATTTTCCAACAACATTTCGGTTTAGAATATCACACCACAGCAATAAAAGACATTTTAATGCAGAAATCCTGGCTTGATTGAAACAATGCATAACAGCTGCTTACAGGATGTTATTTTCAAAAGGTGCTTTTAATCTGACAGACGAAAGTCGTTGGAATGCATATTCTAATTTGTGGAACATGGCTGCGGTAAACCAAGATGCCAGGAGTGTTAGCTACTGCAAGTAAGGCATTAAATGTCTATATTTTAACAGATTCTCACTTTGACGATACTGAACTGTGCATTTGAGACACTTTTATTTTCCAATTTCCAAAATTAAAACAGGCTCTTGCCTGCCCATACAAATGGCTAACAAAAGGTTTCAAATGGAGCTGTTTCTAAAGCACAAAAATGGAAATATCCTCTGGTCTTCTCTCTTTTCAATTTCCTCTCCTTTATGAGCTGAGGAGTAATTCACCCGTTATCCGTCCTTACTGATATGGATGACTGGGGTCTTAGCTCCCCGAGCAGCAGGAGAAGTTGACTGTCCGGCCATCTTCTCTTTCCCGAAGAGATGAAACGCTGTTGTCAGGCTGGCGATAACCGAAGCACGATGGGCCCCTGAGGTTTGTGCAGCCCCTATGCAGAGGCCATCCTATGGAAGTTCAATGCTCAAACTCTCATCACTCTGCTGATATGGTGCAAATAGGATTTGCTGGTTGCAGCTGGCGTGATGCTTTGGTAACGGTGCTGTAGCGACCATTTTTCAGCACAGTTTGAACAGATAGTGATGGCTGAGCCGGGGACAGGTGTGGACTGAGAGCGGGATATAAAGAAGGGCGGAAAATGTCTTGCGCTAAGCTGAAAATATATAACAAGAGGCTTGCACTTTAGCTTTTCTCTAAATCTAACCACATATAAGGGCTCATAGTAAAAAATAACAATAAAAAAAAAAAATGACGGCTCAGTTGTCAGAATACAGTGCATCTGTGTTGTTGCCTCCCCATAAATCTTTAAACAGCTCTCTGTTCCCATCCAAACCCCCTTTATCCCCCTTCCCCTCAACAGTCTGCCAGCCTGTCAGTTTGCAGCACGGTTTATATTCATCGACCAAAGTCTCTTTGGGGCCTTTTGTGTCTGATTTGTGTCGCCAAAATTGGCTCTGAATGTGATCAGAGATGGAACAGAGAAAGAGAAAGAGCGGGGAGGGGGTAAAATATGCCTCATTCATATGATTTACCACAGCAACCGTTCAACTCCTGACTCCTCCTCCAGAGATAAGGGTCAGTTTGGATTATAATACACCAACAGCTAAAGCAACAGATAGCATCCCTTAACAAAGCCTCTTGTTTACTTAAGCTCCCAATCTCTGCGCATATCAACTACTGAAGGAGGAAAAGGATTTTTTTTTTCCTTTTGGTATGCATTTATGAGATGCAAAACAAAACAAACAAAAGGAATAAAATCTGTGCCACGCTGTGAATATTCAGTCATATATCACAACACTTCTCTGTCTCCATTAGTCTCCCCGAGCTGGGGCGTTATACACGTTCTAATCTGAAGCCACGAGGGACCAACCTCTTGTGAGTGAGTGAAGGATCGGTGTCATCGTATTTTTTTTTTTTCTTCCCCTGCACACTCTGGGAGGAGAAGGAAATTCATCATTTATTTACCGGTTGCTGCTATCAGGAGCCCCGCACGGTGCTGCTTCATAGGTTCATCTGGTTGGGAATGGGACAATCAGACGCAACAATCAGCGGCCCCTCGAGTGCAAATTACAAGCTGCTCTGCTGGAAGGATGGGTTGGAAAGGCAGGAAGAGATTATAATAAACTGCAAATAAATCATGAGCTCCCATTTCATCAAGCAGCACAGACGTTAGTGTTTAGTGCAAGCTTCCTTGCAAAAATTGAATTTGGCAGACAGAAGTTTTGTTTTTCGTCTTCTTTTTTTTTTTAATTTTTCTTTTTTTGGCTTCTCCTTTCCTCCACCTCCTCTGCTGAGTCAGTGCTTGTGTCTACACTGAGTCAGGCTTCAGTATCAGATGCTAATTAAAAGCCTTTTCTATCTGAGGGGTTGTTGGTGAAAACAAACAAGAATGAAAATGTGACAACTTTTACTAAAAAGATCAGATCATAAAAAGAAAAGATAATCTAGTTTGTGCACATAAGCAAGAAACTTTTGCTCCACTTTGCTCTCAGTGAAAACAATTTAAATAAAAAATATAAAAATATATTTTTGTGTGTGTATATATAGATAGATAGATAGATAGATAGATAGATAGATAGATAGATAGATAGATAGATAGATAGATAGATAGATAGATAGATAGATAGATAGATAGATAGAGTAGAGAAAGACATGGATTTGTGCAAATATGCATGGTATATGTGGATTCTAACTGTCGGGGGGGTGGCATTATCTCTATGCCGGCTGTTTTTTGCAGGCAAGGCTCTGTAGCGCCGACCTGGAGGTAAAAGTTTGAACAGTTAATGTATGGGAAGTGTGGGGTCTCTGGAGATTTTAGATGCTCTGTTTGCTGACCCTAGACCTGTACAAGTCCTGCACGGGGGGAAGGTCAGCCCCTGACGAGCCTCTCTGCAGATCTAATTGGTTGTTGTAGTTTGGACCTGTCCTGTTCTGTGAACAAGTCAAAACAAACACAGTGTTGGATGCGCACAAAACAGTCTGAATATTGGCAGTGCAGAAGATGACCAGCAGCTCCCGTGAAAGGTTGTACTTTCCAATTTGCCAGAGGAAGTAGAGTCTCTGCTGGACCTTCTTCAGAACAATGTCTATGCGTAAGGACCATCTCATGTCCAAAGAAGGAGTGGTTCCTGGTTTGTTTGTTTTTTTTTGGTCTCAAACAGCTGTGACCAATGATGGCGGTCATCAGCAAACCTCAGGAGTTTCGCACACTGGCCTGCTGAGGTGCAGTCCTCTGTATCCAAATGTAAAGACATTGTTTTTCTGTATGCAGTCTTCCGTGTTGTCTCACTTTTAAATGACAGAAGAAGAGAGATGAGGAGAGACAGCTTGGGATTAGAACCCACCAGTAGCACCATTGTAGCACTGGAACCAAATTTAACCTACAAAAAAGGAAGGGTGTGAATCGTCGATGTCAATAACAATGTTCAAAGCCTTGTCCCTGCAGCTCTAATAGAGATCCTGGACAGATGGTAGGGACACTCTTCTGACCCATTAAGTTCCCCTCACAATCCTCTGCAGGTCCCTCACCTAAAACTCAGAACACTGCTCCTCCAGGTGTTGGTAGGGATGCTTGTTTCAGTTTTTGCAGAAAGTACTGTGATTGGCCCATTTCATTGTCTCAGTGTTGTCCGAAGACCAAGTGAGGTCCTCATACATCTGCACTCCAAGGAACCTCATGCTGTCCACTGTCTGGTTGCTGATCCTGAGGGGTGTTTGTTTCTAGAAGTTGTTGTGCATTTCAAAGAAAAAAACCCGCTAATAATCCCGTGCCAGACTAATATGAGAAAGACTGAGGGAAGGATTTTCCAAATGTAATGCCAGGAGCAGCTCAGCTTCTCCACACTTATTGGATTCTTAAACGGGGCACTGACTTCCTAGGCACGAAGTCACTTACATGTCAAAGAGTGGACCAAGGCAGACTATTATACAGTGCACCTTGGACACATGGATTTTTCCCACTTAATGGAGGCTAAGGCAGTAACCGTCATGCTGCTCGTTCCTGAGCCAATCGAAGACAGAAAAAAAAAAAAACACGGCGCTTGCTAGTTGGACGCTTTCCCAGAACAATTAGCTGAGTCCACATGCCTGTTTGATTAATACACAGATGAAAATTAGCTTCTCCCAGTCATTCTGCTGAGTCGAACATCCTGACACGGTGACCAGGTTGGACGTCAGCTTACCTTGCTAATGACTCATCTAACATGACGTATGTGTGGTGTAACACGAAGAGAGAAGCTATCTGGGTTTGGATGATTGGCATTAGACCGTCTGCAGCTGAAGCTGTAAGGAATGTAGCAGCAGGCAGGCTGAAGTCGATCCTGCTGACAAATGAAGCTCTTTCCAGTCACGCATAGTCCACTTGCTCACAGGTATACATTACCATGCAATCCTGGCTCAGTCAGCTGAGGCTAATCGCATACATACATGACGAATAGGGCGAAGTTATCAAAGCTGGCAGTCTCAATAATTAGAGAAAAGGCAAGCAGTCAAGCCCAGGAATACCATTTTCCCTGATGAATTAACGGCTATCTCATACGTCGGAGTCCCAGAGCTGTTTACAGTGGCAGTCATAAAGCAGAAATATTGAGCGTCAGGGATGCCTTTATCTGGATCCTCTTGATCAAAAGCAGTCGACGAGCTAATCAACAGATGTAATGGCATACAGCGGGCTGTGTCCTAAAAGATGTAGATATACTATCAGTCCGAGAACAGAATGAGTAAACAGACTCTTCCTGGCCATCTTAACTCTCTCTCTGTTTCACACACACACATTGCAACTCCCCCAGGAAGCATGGTTTCAACACTGACTGTGATGCCAGTAACGTGCAAAAGGAGAACACCCAAGAGCTTCTCTGAGCACCCCCCCCCCCCACCTGCTGTTTTAACAAGGCCCAGATCAGTGAGCCTTCTCAAGGGCAGATGTCAGGGGGTGCTGTCTCTCAGCTCTGCTGCCCCCCTGCCAGGTTTGCAGCTGTGTGTGAGGTATCCTGCTGCACCTTTACCACCATGGATTGGTTGGAGGCAAATAACTATCAGATCTGGATCCTTGTTGACAGAGGCATCCCTGGGGTCGAAAGGTGTAAAGGAGAAGCGGAAAGGAAAGTTTTCACACTTTGAACATCTCGCAAACGGATGCAAACATGCACAGAGACACATGCTTGATAAATCTCTCTGTGCTGGAGGCTGCCACGGCTGGGTGTCGAGATGCCACGCTTGCATAGACAATTAGCTGCACATCTGGCCCGATGATTTAAAGTGTCGAGCAGACAGCTGGCACAGCACTACTGGTCTTTAATGTGTAAATCTGCAAGCCCCTGGAACATGGAGAGTGGTTGCTGCAGGGTAGCCTCTAAATCTAAGGTTAAATAGAGAGAGTAGCAGTTAGTTTAGCGATGTTTGCTTTTGAAAACACATAGGAAAGCCAAAACTTTACCACTAACCAAGAGGTTGAATATAAGAAAACTGATTTACAAAAGGCAGGAGGAAAAACTAGACTCAACAGCAACTGTGTCTCTGTTGAGTTTGAATATCCCGGAGTAATATGCCAATGGAGCAATTTTAGTTTTTTTTCTGAATAGCAGCAAAATAACCCGTCTTTGTTTACATTACCACTTTTAACTAATACTCCAGGAAGAAGACCTCAGCCGTATACCTGAGAAAAGTTTTGAGAGCACTTCAGGAATTTTGCTACAGGAGAATGATATATCTTTCCCATCTCAGCAAGTATTGACCTTATCCATCCTCTTGAGGCAAAAATAGCTGAATGGGCAGCCATCAGGAAAGCAGATGACAAAACAAAAGATGATAAGAAAAACAGAAGCACAAATAGTAAATGGTGTTGAAGCAAAAAAAGGAAAAAAATAAGGTTGAGACAAGAACTGGTACAGACGTACATACATCAGACGAAGAAGAAAACATAAACAAGAGAAGAATATTAACATTAACATGAAGTCTGGCCACAGATTCTCGATTGGATTTAGATCTGGACTTTGGCATGGCCTCTGAGTTAAACCATTACTTTGTTGCTCTGGTTTTATTACCCAGTCTCGAGTAATTTGTAGCCTCTACCAGGTTTTATTACCTTAAGGTAACGTCCTCCACCATGTTATTGTCTGTTGTTTGTTGGGTGTACTCTAAGCTGGAGTATGTCCTGTAAGGAATTACACCACAGTGACACGCAGTGACAATAAAGAACCTTGAATGTTACACTGTGAGATTAGTGTGTTCAGAGTGATGTGGAAGGTTACTTTTCTGGCACAAGTTAATTTTGTGCCACTTTCAACAATGGCTTTCTTATGGTACCTGTTGCATAAACCCCAGATGTGTTGATTGCACAACTAATAGTCCTGTGTTAGGGCCTGTGTAGGGTTGGTCAAGCCTCAACATGAAGGTGATTCATCCTTGTCAGACTTGAAGCAGCTTTTTTACTTTACACTAGAAAAGCAGGTGGGTATAACTTTAAAGCTCACTTTAAACACAAACTAAGTGAATCTGTCAAACATATTAATAAATTTACATATTCCAAATAAATAAACCAAAGGTAAAAAAAACCTATCTCAAAAATAAACAGAAAACTGGTGCCAACATTACAAGCAAGTCCATGAACAACAGAATGCATTTGAAATTGGTCAGGCCCATCATGCAATACTCGCAATACCATCACTTAACACACATGCGCGAACATAATACACCACCATTCCCTTGATGAGAAACTGATTTACACCAGAATATATTGCTTTTTTCATAGGCTGTGGTCCCTGAGCATGATAAATGTGGCTGCCATAGACGATATACTGAGAAGTCGGCTACCAAATGTTTATTTTTCTTTTGTTCTAGTTTTCAAGCACATGTGCCCGGATTTATTTCAGCTTGCAATTGTTATATTACAGCTAACACAATAGGATAATAAAAGAATACAAATATTTTGAAGAGACACGTCAAACTCACCCCTGCTCTAAATATTACCGCAGAAGTGTCTCCGTCTGACATCACTGGGTGAAGTCTCTGGCTATCCTCAAAGCACTCACCCTGGTCAAAACATCCCTGTGTGCTTTGTTAGCATTAAAGTTTCACCAAAAATGAAATGTCGTAAAATAAAATAAAAATTTTGACACAATTCCAGCGAACATTAAGAAACTGGAACTGCTTGTAACTTCAGCTGACGCTGACCATGAGCCCCCTGGGGAAGCTTCAGAGGAAAGGTCTGCGGTATGCCGCTGTACCAGACACACCGGCAGCCCTGGATGTATCGCTGCTGCCTCAGGTAACGAAGCAGCAGTCGTAAACAGCACCAGGTGGCTAGCATTTGTGTGGGAAAAGTTTTGTTTACATCACAAGACACCACCAGTCAATGCATTTTTAGACAGAATAATTTGGAGAATCATTGGAGAATGGGGCTGCTGCTGCAATAGACTATTGTGCATTAAAAAAGTATCTGCGTAAAAATTAAATTTTATATATATATATATATATATATATATATATATATATATATATATATATATATATATATTGTTATTTTACATGTTTGATTATCGAAAGTAGGCAGGGCCATGGCCCTACCACTTTCACAGTCCATGAGCTACAGTCCTCTTCCCCTTGCTTATGCATTAAAGTCATTACCAACACTGATGCTGTTACACAAATAAGGACCAACTGGTTGAGATGAGCAAAGGAGGAATGAGGCTGATTTCAACTCAAGTCACTGGTCCTCATCTGTCAATTATATGACTCCCCCCCAATCTTGAATGTGCACTCTTAAATTTACTAATTTGCCACACTTGGGATATTGTTTTATAAACTGATTCTGCTTTGAACTCCTCCACAACATTTTCTCTGATCCATTTGCGGTGTTCCTAGTTCTGCAGGATACAATTTGTTCAATAATGTTCTTACAAATAAACCTCTGAGGATCGTCGTAGATCAGTTCCATATACTCAGATGAATTTACACACAGCTCATCCTGATTCCTATTTAGGAATATCAGTGAAAAGGGTGCTCAATAAAGATATATGCCAAACTTTTCACATTTTTATTTGTAAAAATGCATAAGATCACGTTAAAGTACACTGTAGTTTGTCACTGTTTTGTAACGTGTAAAGGTTCATATGGGGAAGAATATTTCTGCAAGGCAAATTATGCTTGATGTAAAATCTACATTAAAGTTGTGGTAGATATGAAAAAAACAACTAATCACACATCTTAGTTGTCTTTGAACAACCAGAAATAATACAATGAACAAACTAACCTGGTCAGACTGACAGTTTGAGGGGCTGCTTGTGAGTCCAGGAGAAGGGAGCCTCCCCACCACCCACAGATCCGATCACCACCAGCAACGGCATGTCTCAGAGGCTTAATTAACCCCTTGGAATGATGAAAATGAAAAAAGAGAAGTAAAGATGGAGGCACAGCCGTGACGACTGGTGGGTCATTTAGAGGAGCATTTATAAAATGAGATCTCTCGCTCGCTGTGGAATCGTATTAGAAAGTCTAATGCCTGCCTGGAAAGATAAAGCAAGCTAAGGTCGCCCTGATCTGCCAGTTATCAGGGGCGACATGTCATGACAGGCTCAGAAAAAGGGGGTGTACTCACATCAGACTCCAGAAACTCAGCTCTTTCATTCTCATAATTTTATGTTTGACCAAAGAGTCGCGTCTCATCAGCAGGTGAGAGACATGTAGTGGTGGCAATGCTAAAACACCAGTATTTGGAGGTCCATTAATATCTTTGGTGGACTTAGAATAGGCTATATTAGAAATCAAGTCACCACAAGCTTTTAAACAGAAGCTGTGGAAGTATTGTGAACTTAAATAGTTAGACACAGGATAAAATTTAGGCCGTAATGCTGTGTCCAAGCCCAAGAGGCAGTGTATGTTGGATACACACCAGCAGCATCTTGTACCTTAGTATTCACATCACAAACCTTCCTTATTGGCTCTGTTTTGGCAGTAGATTGCACCCACACAGCCTTTCTACAAAGCAATCCCCGAGTTCAAGTCTGTAAACACAAAATGTTTGTGCAATTTAGGGTAGAATTGACAACTGGCCCACTGGAATGAGTCATATTTTTTTTAACCGGGTTTTAATAATTATTTGAAGCATATTTAAAATGTAGGGAAAAAATGTGGTATGATTCTCTGCTTGATTAAGAGAAGCAGCCAAGAGATAATCTGTTGACAAAACATTGTGCAATAATCATGGGTTATTGTTTAGAAGTAAAAATCTTTCTTTGAGCCCTTAGTGTCCTTATGAGTGTTTTCCACCACTATATTGTTGATGACCATAAACAAGAGTGAGGCGCCTTCCTCCATTTAGGCACAAATCACCTCGCACAAGGTGTCAGCTGTAGAATATGAATGCCTTATTAAAGTTTCCTCAAGGTAATTTCCTATGCACTTCAAACATTTAATCTATGCTGCAAAGATGCTTGTAAAGTCTGTTTTTTATTCTACAAGGATATTAACAGGATATTCCAGGGTCTTCTCGCTCACGTACTCAGAGATGCGGTACTTGTCTTCCACTCCCTGTTGGTCCGTGGAGAGGAAAAAGAACCGACTCCCTCATCAAAAACAAAAGTTTAAATTAGTTTTAATTAAACTGTAAGCTTCCTCCGTCTTAAAGTTAATTTTGTCATTTCCTTAACTGCTACTAGCGATGGTTTTGTGTTATTGTGAGCGATACTGATTCTTTTGCCTTTTGACAAAGCAGTCCTTTGCCAAATGAAATAAAACAAAAGGTAAAATGACTTTGATGGTAACTTTGGCACTGCTGCCATTTTCTAGAAGGAATTTTCCTCTCAGGGCCATTCTATTCTGTGCCACTGATTCTCCCCCACATAGGTAATTCAAAGGGGCAACCATCCAAATAGATTGGTGTTTGATCCGTTTCTCTGTAGTATACAACCCTATATGAGCTGACCAGACTGTCAAAGCAAGGACATTACCTGTCTTTGTAGAATGATTTCAACAGTCACAGAGTGCTGGAATATGCTACGTGTTATAGATATAAACTGTATGAAAGAAACCCCACAACGCCCGCGTCAACATCCTCTTCTCACCAATTATTGTTGACCCTCTTGTCACTTGGGTGCATAACAAACCATGTCTTCCAGCATAGCCTCGTTCTCAGTCTTTCTCACCCTGTTTGTGTCACGCTACATGTGTTAGCATTAGCTGAGGTCATGGTGTCATGTAGCCACTCACTGCATATCACTGTCAAGATATATATGAACTGCCTTGAATCACACCAACACATTTTCTCCACACATCTCAAACTTCATATTTCGTTACATTTTCTTTTTTTCTTGGTTATTATTAATGTGTTCCAGCCTTCAATGGTTTTAATTCTTTGTAAGATTGGCAATCAATCATCTAATCTACAAATCAGGATGGATTTATGAGAAGAATAAAGGATGTGTTTAACATGTTCACTTGGACATTCAATATGCACACACAGGCCACTTTTTCTAGTAGGTGTTCAGGTGTTTAACATAAACAGCTAAAAAGACATTCACATGGCAGTAACTCAGGGCACACAGGCTTTAAAAAAGGCTGAAGACACCTTTCTGGAGCTCAAGCTGAGCATCAAAATGGGGAGCACTTGTTAAACATGTTGTTATACTGTGTCTTGTGAACAACAATATCCTTAAATTATGTTTAGACAAAAAAATGTAACAGAAACCTAACTTTAAAGATGTCAGGGGAATAATTGTGCTTGGATGTTCTTAACAAGACTAAAAATCTCAACATTTAGCTGTCTATGCTAATGCTAATGCTAATTTTCATGCTAAAATTAGCATTAGCATGTTTTTATTTCCCACTCAACTTAGATGGCATTGCTTCAGCAATTCAGTTTACAAATTCAGTACACAGCTTTTACTTCATCAGGGGACACATTTCTAGGACTCTGGCCTTCATATTGAATTAGAATTTACAGATTGTTTTTTTTTTAGCAGTACTACAAATGGCTGTCTGTTAGCGCCATGTTATAGTCAGAATATTCGCGTGGTGAAGGGACTGTTTACAACTGTCCCTTCCCCTCACTGCAGTATGTCTCCTAACCAGATATACTGTACTAATATACAACAACACTGAAAGGGCAGCAGATGAAGTAGGTTAACATGATGCATATTTATGATCAATAAACATTAAAACATACTTATCTGTAACTTAACTGCAATTCAAAGCAATATAGCAGCTATTTTTGAATACCCTCTTATATTTTCTTGATGGACAGATTTTTGTCTGTCACTTCATGTTGTCCAGTCTATTTATTTACTCAAACTGTTTTTTCTTTTAGTCAAGTTGTGCTAAAAATGTTCATTTACTTCATGTTCAGAAAACCTGAGCCCTGCCTTGTATTTGTTCCAGCTAGATGGGGTTTAGCCAACTCTGTAATTGGCCTGTGGTTAATCCCTGCCTTTTCTTTTTAGCTGCTTTCAAGGAAGGGTAAATGACTTATTCGTCTGCCTGTGCCCCAAATTGGTTTAGGGATTGTGTGCTTTTGTGTGTGTCATGCACACTTGTAAAATAAAAACCGGGCCACTCTTAGGGTCGTAACATTAGAACATGGCTGTTGACACTAAAGTAAACATGTTGCTATTCAGTGATGAAATGTAAAGCAAATTCACTTCTGCTCTGCTAACAGGATGACAGGCATGTCAACTTTAAGAAGGGAATTTGGTACAGACTGATCGAACAATTATCATCTGCAGCTTGAGAGGTTGTGAATTTGCTTCAGATCACATACCTGTGCATGTGCGAGGAACCTCAGCCAATGCTGTACAGATTTATCCTGCAGAGATCCTTGTAGAAGGCGAGATTAATTGTGATGGGAAGATAAAATGCCACAAAGAATTCATTGTTGCCCGCTATGAATAAACGAGCCCTTGGCTATGATTTCACTGGTGCCATGTCTAATATAAGGCATGGTTTAATAAAGGCTGGAGTATGTACATGCTTTCAAATGCATGTTTTTGCAGACATCTACATTCCCAAATATGTGCAAAGAAAAATGCAGTATGTAAAGAAACAGGTCTTATGTTGGTTGAAATTTATTCTTCACTCAATGTGAGATAAATGTTTAAGATGTGATCTTTTTGCATTCAAGAATGCTTACAGTGCTCTAACCAGGTCAGATACAGATGTATCAGAGAGTTTCCAAAGTGTCCACTGAATGTGTTAAATAATCACCTGAAATTCTATAAAATAGGCGCTTGTCCACACTTTTATCTATATTGCTTTTACCAGCTAAGTCTAATACTCCCCTTGGCTGCAGAAAGCAGCCTCCTCAGAGATAACATCGGATAAAAAAAACTTCCTTATTTACCAAAGACACTGTGCCCTCCATATGTAATGACACTCCTGGAACAAACCTTCACTGTGAGTGCATTTAACACCCGGCTCCCACTGAATACAGTGTTGGGACCGCAAGATACCCAAATCATTAAAAATCTGTGTGTACACTCACATCAGCCACGGTGGACTGCGTGTCTGGTTACTGAGGCTGTGCAGTGTTGCAGAAAATTCTGTAAGGTTTTGATTTTTCAAATAAGTATGGTCCGATGTAGAGGTCCACAAAATTTCGCTTCAAATATTTCAAACGTGTCACACCGCCTTTCTGCCTCACAGAGCTGCCTTGCTGTGACGACCGCACCCACATTGGCCCACAACAGGTTATTCTGATGTCTTTATACTCCGAGGAAACAAGATGTCTTGGATTACTATTTTTTAGTTGACCAGAGTGTCTAGGCAATTTTAATTAAAGTATTACATAAAGTAAGGTATGCTATTCCAATAAAGTGTTACTTAGTTGAAAGGTTTTTACACATCTTGATTTGGGATACATTGAGTGTTGAGGGTGCTTTCAGTATTGACTCTTCATGTTTTCATTCACTTTACATGTTATTAAGTCCCACAACAATGGTGTTAAAATTCAATATGTGGATTCACGTTTAATTTATATAGTATTTTTTGCTGCTTGTTTTCCCTAAAAACAATGGGCATACACATCATACATGCTTCAAGAATGATCTATGCATCAGTAAAAAGCAATATTCAGGGCTGAGAGACCGTTGTTAAATTTGTAGAGACAGCAGGGTGTAGTGTATGGGCTTGTAACCACCTTCATTTGTGTGATTCCAAAGAGCGTGTTGTCACTACGGCACAGGGGAGTGTCAACACTATCGCCCGATGACACTGCCCTCCAGCAAGAGTTGCACATGGGAAAAATATACAACTGACTCCAAGCCAGCAGGCCTCTCTGTGTAGCATGATGATATCAAGTGTTGTTTTATTGTAAAAGTATTTTTAACCCAGGAAGTCAAGTTCCATTATATTTCCTCCCGCTGTACTCTTTCCTGTTCAGCACTTGCCCAACTCTTAACTGGGTGCTCTGAATCTGTCAAGTTGATTCTAATGATTTTGTGGTGTGTCACCAAGGCTGTGTCGTCTGCTCTTTTTACATGGGCTCCTGTTCCCACTCCACTCGCACCACCCTTCGCATTCTATGCTCTTGTTTTCTCATTCTGCTGCTTGGCGCTGTCTGCTAGCCCTTTGTCCTGTCCTCACTCCCAGCCAAAATGGAAGCATCTGGCTCCGGCCTATTCAGCAGAAGAAGGATGGTTATATTTACCAGCTCAGTAATTAGGGTTGGATGGGCAGCACATGTGTGTAGAAGAAGAAGTAAGTTAATAACTGTTCCCCTTAGAATAGAAAAGGTACACATATAAAGCCCTCAGGGTTAATTAGGCTATTGTCTCTTTTGTCACTGTTAGGTTCAATTTAGATATGTTTTTATTCTCTTAATGAATACAACACTAAGTAACATATTTATGTATGCATCTTTTTCTAGGCTCAAAATGAGTTATGTCAATTGAGCTGTAAAAAGCTACTTGATTTCTGCTCAGACAAGAATAAATGAGCACAGAGACCTTTAATGGGCGCCTTTGTTTATGACCTGTGTTGTCTTTTTGCAATCAAGTTGTGATTTATAAAATTACTGATGTGTCACTGGGGTTCAAAGTTAATCAGATGCTGTTACCTTTCTAAGACATAAAATTAGGTGGCAAAAGATCTCTATCATGTGTCATAGAGAAGGTATACCTTGTTGTTCTTTACATAATCAAAACATAACTACTGTTTTTTAATTTGCCAATCTCGCATTTTTCAGCCTGTAATTTGTTGAAAGACTTAATGGAGACAACCAAATCTTTGGAATTGCGAAACTGCTTAGGGATAAAGGCTTTCTTACCCATGTCTTTCCCAAGAACCAGGGTTTCCATCGGAATAAGTCTTACCAGTGTAAGTGTAAGCTATATTATTTACTATTGAGTGGTTACCTTTGTAACTCATTTTTAAAACACAAACTTTCCCACATTATGGTAAATAGCAAGGTGTTCCAAGACCAGAAGGATATATAGTCCCTCCATTGAGTCTTGGATATGCCCAAATGTCTCCTCTCAGTAGGACACACCAAAGATAATGCCAAAGGGAAGCATCCCTATAGGATGCTAAACTCTTAAGCTAACTTATTTCACAGTGGAGGAGCAGCAGCTCCACTCCAAGCTCCTTCTAAATAACAGAGCCAATCACCTCCTTTGATGCTAATTCCAGGAACCTAAGTAAGTAATCAATCTGTCCATCCTACCATAACTCCTGAATTAGATACTAAGAAGCTGAAGTCCTCCACTTGAAGCAGAGACTGGCTCCCAGCTTGGAGGGAGCAAACCACCTTTTCTAGTTGAGAACCATTGCCGGGCCACTTCACATAGCTGCAGCTGCTCCGTGCATGCTAAAGGTTACATGACGACAACAACAGAACCACATCATATGCAGAGACCCTGAGCTTCCAAAACCACAAGCCCTCCTATCCAGAAGTATGCCTGGATCCTGTCCATGAACACCCTAAACAGAATTACTGATCGGTAGACCTGGACGGGTCCGTCCTGCATTGGGAAATACCAGAGCATTGTTTTGGGAATACGGAAACAACCCTTGATTTGGTAATGTTGTAGAAATTTCTGATTTCTACAACATTATGTTAGTTAGTAGTTACTAGTCGTGGAGTAGTATAGCAATTTATGTTGGAAGAAAACCAACAGGCCCTTCTCTGTTACCTTTTGTGTTCCACTTTGTACCATGCAAAGATAATCATTTGAGTACTTTCACACTTGTTTGGGAGACTAGCCCATTTCAAACATGTTCCAGGATTTTAAGAAGTCAATTTATTTCAGGGTTTGATCTTGTTACAAGAAGGAGAATGCTTTTAACATACTTATATGGCACAGATCTACCTTCAAATTACTAGGAATCTGGATGCTGCCCCGTTATGGGGTAATAAAAGTATTTCCTAACCTTATCTTATCCTTATATGTCAAGATTAGCAAAACTACATCTACTTATTGATTCAATTGTCACATGTCATTGATGGGTCAGAATATGTCATCCCAGTGTCTGCGAGGTAGTTTTTTTTTAAATACAATTCAAAGCTTGAAATGTCTTTTGTGGAGGAGGTCCAAGATGAGCTCCCATAGCAATCTGTCTGTCACATCAAATATCCTAACATTATATTACTAACTTTATATTTATGTCCCACTTAAGTGACTGGTATTATCAATAAGTATGAGGTTCAGAGCTAAAATATTTCACAATAAGACTAAAATAATTTTTACTTGCACCTATTCTTTAAAACAAAGAAGGTGGGCACACAAAACTGAAGGAAATGTTTTGTGTTTTTATGCCCTAAGAGCACACCGCCTTCAGGCGGGCACTCATCACTGCAGACTCTTCCACTTCAGAATCATCTTAACAAACAGCGCAATGCAAAAAAAACAGCTCAGTGGGCCCGGGGCCATTCTCAACCATGCTCTGCGCACTGAAAAACAGAGATAAATTCCCCCGTGCAGAACTCCATTGTGAATGATTTGCTTAAATTATATAGATAAGGAAATTATTAGTTGCTGGTGGTAGCTTTTTGCTTCAGATCATTTTGGCTCCTGATCAAGTTGGTCAGAAGATTCAAAACCATTTATAAGGAGTTGTTAGAGTTAAGTCCAAAATTATTCATACCCCTGACAGATTTAGATGTTACTTTTCAGTTAATCAAAAAAGTTTCTGATTACTAAGGACATGGGAATAATTTTTTACGAAAATGGCATGTTGAACATAATTTCTTCCCTTCTCTCTAATCAATAATAACAGAGAAGCCTTTAATACCATCACAATAGATTTGTAAATATGATTGCTGACACGTTTTTGCCATATTTGCACTGGTATTTTTGACCATTAATCTTAAATTGCAAGACCTCCTCGCCTTCGCTGTAATATTTAGTTCCCTCCACAAATCAGATTAAAATTGGGACTCTGGCTGGGGCTCTGCAAACCATTAGTATTACTTTTAATGATAGCTGTCATTTTCTCAGAGAACTGACAAGTGACTGTATTTTAAAGGTGACCTATTATGCATCCTTTAAACATTTAGGATGGTTATACGGGCTAAAGGAAACATGCTTATTAATTTGTTTTGCACAAAATTGTTCTCAGATAATGAGATTTCACCTCCCCTGTTTCGCCAATTTTGAGCTCTTTTAAAATGTAGTGTTTTATTTATGAAAATAAGCTGGAGCTGGCCGCGCCTCCCAATTGAATGTTTTCACCCGTACTTTATACATGTGAAAATGGCTGCCAGCAGATGCATAACAGTGTCGCCATACATCTTTGACCCTGAGTAAAGGCGTGGGGGTGACAGTGGTGCAGGAATTAGGGGGGTTGTAACTGGTGAGTTGTGGGTTTGATCCTCCGATCGTCTCAGTTTTTGTGTCCTTTACATTACACTGATTGTAGTGTAATGGGCTTTGGGGTCATTGGATTTGATAAATTGCCGCACAAGCCATTTACCAATTTAAGTCAGACCCTTAAGCAGTGAAGCCTCCTGCACAACCAGCAAATTTCAGCCAGATCAGAAAAAAAAATCAATTAATTCACACATGCCATAAAATCACGGGACAGTTCCCTGTCGGTGGTGACAAGCTCTCATTCTGCTCTTTTATTTTTTGTTTTCTATAGGCACCCGACACTCAGCCCTCCTTCAACAGGAGCACAACCAGCTACCATAACACCTTACAACAACATGCAACCAGCACTGTCTACTGGGCTACTGTAGTAACACTCTACACACAAGAATTTTAATCAGTCGTTCAACACTAAAACCGAGGAAATGCCGGTGGATAGGTCATCCAAAACTGAGACTTTCCTTGGAAATCAGGGACGTCTGCAGGTCACCCTAAGCCATCAGTAGCCTTGGTGTTCGATTGTGCTTAATGACAACTTATGTTCATGCCCAACAGCAATGCAAAACACATGAGACGAATCATGAAGGGCTTACATTGTGTCATGTGCAGATTTCCAATCAACAGTAAGGACAGAACTTTAGGTAAATCCTGCCATGTTCTGTCTGTAGTTTCAAAACAGTCCTCCCTTGGCGATGTCAAGAAAGGTTTTCCCTGGCTACAACATCAAAAATAAAATGAATCCACACATGTCTGTTCTCCATGACTGTGAGAATGTACACGGACACATGTTTATGTTGCGGCCAACAACCAAACATTTGTCCGTTTTATTGTGCAGCGTGTACACCGGTAAACATGTCATCTTCTTAAAAATGAAGTGGGAGGAGCTCCGCTTAGTTTGCTAGGTGAGGGCAGTGCACTCTCCAATTGTGATGCGATAATTTGGACGTTTTTGAAACGACTCATTTTTAGACACCTATAAAACACCATTGCCAAAAAATGGCTGAATGGGTGTTTTTTTTTTAGCACTTGGACTGTTTCTAGAAGCAACAGAGCCCAAATGTAAGTACAAAAACCTTTAAAACGTAAATCTTTCTAAATAGGGCACCTTTTAAAAAAGGTGTGATTCCGCCATTTTTTGCCGTCCATCATACCATCTCTTCAGTCAATTATGCGCGTTATTGATCTGTGCTTTCTTGTTTTCGCTATCCTAGCAAAGAGATGTACAGTATGACTGTTAGCTGCATGGTGGGAAAAGTGAGAGTACCTTGAACTGGGTTTGCAAATGCAAATCGACTTTCTGTTCCAAACCCTTCATCCCATCTTCCTTTCACTCAAAGCATCTGTCGGATCAAGTAGCCATGGGGTATTAAAACACTCCAGAGGTAATCGACTCATTTTTATGTATGCAGTTTTTCAAGACAACCAACAGAAAACCCTCAACAAAAGCTTTCACTTTGTGATCAGAGTCGCATCTCCCGCTTCCTCTCATGCAAACATCTGTCCCTTTATTCTTTGATGGCGCTCCCACAAAATGTGCAGGCCGTTAATAAGCTTTACTACAGCAGACTGACATTTCAGTGATGTCTTTTTAATTACTCTGATCGATGCTGTAGGATGGTGATAAATGAAGGGTGGTGGATCAGGATGATGGGTTGGGGTGGGGCTATTACAATTCATCCAGTTGTGAATCAGTAACCTTTCCAAGTCATCACTTAAATGTAAACGGTGCCCTTAGGCTGGTTATCATAATATATTTCAAAGCCATTTGGATTCCCTCGGAAAACAAATGAGCCACTTTTGGATGAGCGTCTGAGTTGTCCCTCATCTCAAAGTATACGTCTTGGAGTTTTGAAGAAGGAGGCAAACCAGGAAATAAACATGGCTAGAAAAGCTGATGGAGTAACAGCTAGTTATTTATTGATGCTGAGCTTCCCAAGATCCATCAATGTTTTGATCTAAAAAAAAAATTGTGATTTATATTATTAACTAAATCTTTGGAATAATGTTTTAATCAAAATATCAGTTTGCGTGGACCAAACTGTGCTCATAATTAAGACATAAACAGTGTGCAAATGGTCAAAATTTGGCCAAGGTTAACATCTGCTACATTTAAAGGACCTTAACTCTGTCAGCTGGCCAACAGTTGGCCCCTAATGTGAAATTACAGAACTGTCACAGGCACAGATTTCTGCAATCCGTCAAAGGAAGTCCCTCTTTATGCGAGCTCCAGAAATCTCAATCAAGTTACCTTCAAGTCTCCTGTGTCACTGTGCTGATGGAGGCTTACAGTGCTGATCTTGGCACCCCTAAAAACGCTGAAGGAAGTTTTTTCCTACTTTGTTGGACCCTGAACTGACATGTCTCCATATTGATCATCACCACTGATATAACCTACTGTGATGGCCACATTTTAAGGACACCTGGTAAAGATGTCGAAAAAGGCCATAAAATAAATTCTCGCACTGAAAAATATTTGAAAAGCCCACCTTTTAATTTTTAGCGGATTCATTCAGTAGGGGAAAAAAAGTCTGTCAATTGTTTTTGACAAAATCATTGTGAGCAGAGTTGCTGCCACCCTTGCTGTTAATAATGTATGCAACCCCTTTTGGTCAATAGGAAAGCACTTACTGTCCTGGAACATTTCTCAAGGTTGGAGCAAACAAAGACAGGGATCGCTGATCATTCCCCTTGGCACGATCTCACTAGATTGAAAGTTCAGAGTCCTGGGGCCTTTCTGATGCTTTCTTCTCTTAAGTTAAGTCTACAGGTTTTTCAAAAATGTAGGTCTTCTGGCTAAATTTGAATGGAAAACCAATTCTTTTGTCTCATGTAAACCATTATTGGACATACAATTTGCTGAAAGGACCAGTTATGATCAACTTTAGGTTTACTGGTAGCGTCCACTTCCTTTTTTAAACCAATCTGAAGGGTTTGTCGCTTAAAAAGCTTAATGTTAGTGACCTGACCAAAGTAGGCGGGCAGAAAGTGGCCTTTTATGGCTTTGTATCCAAACAATTGGTCAACATATAGATTGTATCCAATCTGTTTAAACCAATTAATGTTGTGATTTTCTGCAGTGCTCAGCCATTGAGTTTTAAAGGCATACTATGCAACATTTTTCAGTTAATTAATATGTTCCATACCGTTTTGGATGATTAAATGAGTCATTTCAGGTTGAACTAAGGTTTTCTCGGTCGCCCTGGGGGTCTGTGGGGGAAATACCGCACTTGCAATTGCAAGAGCTCACGGCCCGCACCCACAGAGAAATCTCGCTTTACGGCGAGAACCGCGGCCGTGGCTTGGCTAGGCGGCGGCGGCCGCCTCGCCAAGATAGCGCTGCGGGAAGCTTGATGTTCATACCTTCACCGTGTTAGTCATTGTTTGTACTGCCGTTTTTTCCACTTTTCGTTGCGTTCGCCTGTCTGCTAAGCTCAAAACAACCGCGCCTGGCTTGACGGAGAAACCAGAACAGCTGAGCATCTTTACGACAGTGCACTTTTACTTTCGCCCTCTGGGGGGAGCCTCGCTGGAAAATCAACCCCGGTTGCATAGTATACCTTTAAAGATTGTTTTACCCTCCCTTACCATCCTGCTCACTGTATGAGGTGGGCTTAGGGTTAGGAGGCAGGACAGTAGGTCCTTGTTTAATATACTGGCTAATATTTTAAAAAGCAAGGGCCTCATTGTCATGTAATATTTGTGCCCCGGGGAAAAAGAAAGTAATAAATTACCAGAAAGAACTTTGATAATAAGCTTTTATTCATAAAAAAAGTAATTTGTAAAACAAATAACCGTGGCTCAGTTATTTAAATGGGCTCCTCCAGTATGTGCGCCACTGGAGATTTGGTTAAAAACTATGATTTATCTTCCAACAGAATAAATGTGCTGTTATCAAAATTAGGATTTTTTTAAAACCAGTTTGAAGCATGACATTATGTTTCAGCAATAAAAGAGGAGTTCACTTAAAGGCTTTTTACAAATCTTTACCAAGGTTGCCAATAAGTGTTGTAGTACAACTAGCAAGTCAATAACAGCAGCAGATATTGATAGTATTAAAATACATAAACATTTGCATTAGTAGTGAATCGACCTCATCCAAGCATAATCTTTGAAGCAGAATATCATAATCTTCACTGTATCTGTCTGACCTTCCCAAGTCATTTTTTCCACATTATCTCCCAGTAGTCAATGAAGAGCGCTTCATTTTTCCAAGCTTAAAATACATTGATTGGAATATTTAATGGTTACATGTCACAGACTCTTATCTTTTGTGAACCATTTTATTTCAAGTCTTAAAGATAGATGTCCTCTAATGTACTGAACCTTATAACCTAACCTCCATCCATCCATTATCTATGACCCCAGGCTGGCAGGCGGGCGGGCCTGGTGCCTATCTCCAGCACCCATTGGGCGGGAAGTGGGGTACACCATGGATAAGACATCATTTTAACTATCCAAGGCTAAACTGTCCACAACATTACAAATAACCCAAACTGCTTTAAATGAAGGAGCTGTGTTACCCTGCGCACATTGTCAAAATTTTAATTAAAATTTTGCCACAACATATTCTATTTTTCATTTATTCATGAGCTCTCTCTTCACCGTCTTGGTGACAGCTGTGCCGTCTGACTGTAGCATCTTACTGCCTCTAAACGGCATCTGTACCTTCTTTGTTATATAAATTTTTTACTAATTAGAACAATGTTTGAACTACTTTCAGTGACTTCTAATGAATTGTTAGAGACATAAGCAAATAGAAGAACAACAATGATAAAATATACCAAAATAGAATCAAATAAATTGAGCATTATATGCCAAAAGGCTAGGAAACCAGTGGAGTTTTTAACTTTAATTTAGAAGATTCACTGGCGAGTGCAGAGCACACAGGTAGATGTAATTTATTCCATAACTTAGGGCCCTGCCAGGGAAAATGCACATTCATTTTACAGCCTTATGGTTCCAGGGAAGAGGTCAGCTGCCGCTCTGCCATGCAGTGTCTGAAAAACAAACAACAAACTTGTAACCTTGACACTAAACTTCCCAGGCAGCCAGTGTAATAATGCTGAAACTGGATTAATGTGACTGGATTCTTTAAGCATTCTGCACCAGCTGCAGATGAGAAAGCTCACACTGTATCATGCCTGAATAAAATGCATCGGAGTAGTCAAGGCCTGAGGGAACATAAGTATGAATTAAAGTCTTCAAATCTCGAGAAATAAACAAACTCTTGGCCTTACTTTATAAGTCTGAGATGTCTAAAAGAATAGACAGCTAAAATAGCTAAAAATGACATTTGTCTTTCTATTGATTTAAAATGATGATCAAATAAATGCCAAGATCTGCTGTATATGATGTTCTGTTGTTTGCCAACAGATAGCTTACATCAGGGGTGTCAAACTTATTTCTATATGGGGCCACTTTGGTGTCATGAAGTCATTAAAAGGGCCGGTTGCACATATATAGATGAGACTTTTCATTACATAATTTCATTCCAGTTCACATAGAAATATAAAAAATGCACAGTAACATAAAAGTAGCACCTCAGGCCAAGTTTATACAGTTTATCTGCAAAAAAAGTTGATATTGGGTTGAGTTACACCTACAGGAGGCACAGTTTTAGCCACTTTATACAATTTAAAAGCATATATGCTTCTACCTTATGACATGTTATGCCCTTTTTTGGCTCTTGAGGGCCGGATAATTTACCTTGACGGGCCGGATTCGGCCCGCGGGCCTTGAGTTTGACACCTGTGGCTTACATGAACTGCATCACCTGGAGATCCATGGACAATTATGTTCTGCCCTTCTTCTTCCCATTTAGATTCAGGAAGCTGACCACCATCCATTCACCTAATAAGTGAAACGGTTAAAAGTGGACTTCAACTGGAGATAAAGCCGCGTGTCATCAGCACAGCAGCATTATGACACGCTGGGCTTCTATATGCACTTTCTGGGCGGGATGAGCGAAGAAAATAAAGCACATTCAAGAATTGGGAGTGTGGATGTTGCTCAATGAAAATACATTGAAAACGTAAAACAAAGTGGAATATAAGTAATGATTTATAAGAATCAAATTATCATAGAAATCAGTGACACATACTAAAATCTCCCTTCTTCAGGGTCAGATTTTAATACATGCACTGTACTTTGCACTATCCACTGAAACTTCAGCTTCCAATGACATTACTGATTAAAAATGTTGTCTCCCTCAATTGAAATAACATCTTATTTTGGGGAGGGGGGGGGGGGGTTGTTAGGTTTTTATCTTGCTTCAATGTTTTTACATCTCCAGTTCCATCTTCTTTCCTTGGCTCTCTGCTGTCATTGTTTGGTGTCAGAAAGTGACAGCCTCACCTGTGGAGAGCAGCTTTTTTGACTGAAATGATAATCAAAGATTCAAGGAATTTTTTTTTTTTACCTTGATGAGAATATAATTCACATACAGCTTTCTGTGTTAGCTTGTCCCAATTTCCCTTAGAAGTGGTATCCTTTTTCAGGTAGTTTCTTGTTTTGTTTTGTTTCCTTCAGGATGTCAACATAATTGATCACAGGGTAGCGGGCCTTTCAGTCCAACCACAAAGCACTTGAGACCGTTTGAATTATTAGAAGCTGAAATTTCTGAGTGGAGAGCCATAATTTGAGGTCAGTAGGACGGAAAACCATTCTCGTGACAAATGACATCAGAGGGAGCTTTCCAGTGGGAGCGCCAACTCTTTCACAGTGTTGCAAGAAATTACATGAAGGCTTTTAGCCGTAATTCACACCAACGCACATCTGCTTAAGTTCACCCATTATGAATAAGCTTCCAATTTAGATTATTACATTTCACGCATTTAATTATATCGATCGTCCTGCCAATCATAAGGGGACTATTACTCATAAGGCCTTCACCGAACCTCAGTTGAAAAGAATCGGAACGATCGCAGATTTTGAACACACCAGCACTGAATGGTGCCATACTCTAAAATAGACAGTTTGTCACCTGTAATCATTAGGAGTATAACAACAATTTTATAATGCTACAATATTTCTGATCAAAGTGAAGCCCCTTTTGTCAAAGCGCTCTTTAGTTGCTCTGTCAGTTTAAGCTAATAAGAAGAGCATTGGGCATTAAGATGGGTGCTTTTGGCTTGAAACTCCATATTGCAGTTTTTCTTAAGGAATTACTAAGGTCTTGATTCAATTTATTTCTCATGCACCCAGGTTGTGACTTTTCTCTAGAAGTCATGGATTCCATCAGCGTAAAAGGACACGAAGAGTATTTTGAATCCTCCATTGTTTGGATCTCTCATCTATAACATTTTGGGCTCTTAAAACAGCAAACTGAGAAAACTCGAGGTCTAAAAATGGCCAACTAGAAAAGCACAAGGATCCCTTTGTAGAATCTCTAATAAAACTTAGCTGACACGTGTTCTTGCTTTTACAACCTGTTTTTTGATAAACACTTTCAAACACCTGTCTCTGCTTTTGTCAATTATGCAGCAGCGAAGTCTAAGTTTATAATACTCACTTCCTCCATCGTTTTAATGTCTCTCGATGTGAATATACAAATCAGAGAGACAGGAAAGACTTGAGAGATTCCCCATCAGTTAAGACAGTCTCCGTATTCAGAGCTCTCTGGATGACAGACAGACCTCTGCCCCGCAAACACGTGCAGATGTATGAACATCAGAGCCTTAGTGGAGATGAGGAGATGCAGCAGTCATTGTTCCAGTAATTCCCAAAAATGCTATTAGCGGCGAGATTAAGTGAAAGAGATAGTGTGAAAGAAAGATATCCCGCTTTTGTCAGTGTTTCCCACTTTTCCAACCTTGTGAGCGTGCCCAGTGCAGCCGCTCTTCTCTAATCCCATTTAGCAAAGAATCTAATCAGAAGTAGCCCAATGGAGTAACTCGTGCCCGGCCCGGCCCGGCCCGGCCCGGCCCGGCCCGGCCCGGCCCCCAGTGGCAGACTCACATCATCAACGGCTTCACTTTCTCTCCCTGTCTCTCCTGTTTGACTAAACTGTCCTGCTTTGAAAAAAAAAAAAAACACAGCACCTATGGGTTGGCATGTGCTTTCAGGCTGGAGACAATTAGTCGCCTCTGGAGTAATTGAAGATTTGGCCGCAAATCCATTTGTCATTGTTTTCTATGCAGGACTGGTCTGCCAAGCATTTTTTTTTTGTTTCCTTTCTGATACATTCAGTCATGCAAAAACACACACAACACGTCCTGGACACCAACCAGCGCAGCACTTCCTGTTTGTTATTTAGAGTCGTTATGTCTTCCCCCTCCTGTCCCTCTTATTTTCTGTTTTCTCGTTAGAACAAGCAGCTTTCTAGGTCTATGTCTGGTGCCTGGCTGAAAATGTGTTTTAATAGTTTTTTCCCATTACGCCTCAGTAGAAGTGGGACAAGATAACTTATCAGATAAGAACTGCTTCCTTCAGGCAGAGAGAATTGGTCACAATGAGAAAGTTTTGTTTTATATTTGTTTGCATTGTTACAAATAATCCCCAGGATGGCATGTCAATATTTCAAGGGCTACTGTTTTTACTTCTTAGCTTCTTATCTCCAAAACGCATTGAGAAATCAAACAGATTCCAAAAATCGTAAACTGTTTGACGAAGATTCCTGTTCAGTGTCAAATAAACCTGTTTAGATTTGACCCTTCTAAGTATTTAAGATGTTAAACATGATTGATTGAAATACAGGTACTTTAAAAGAGTACCTGTAATTTAGTAATTTAGCTAATTTAGTTTAGCGCCGACTCAAATCGAATCAAGCGAATACCAACTTCAACATGATTGGCCAGCTGTTAGCCACCATGGCCACGTTTGCGCTGACTGGATATGACAACAAGCAATGAAAAACATGTCTGGGGTAAAACCAAAACATCTTTTTTGCTTGTTTTGTTTTGTTCCTTACGTGCACATCTGCTGCCCCTGACACAGTGGTGCCCTGTGCAGAGAGCCATGCTGCTCATATTAAAAACTGCCATTGCCCTAAAGCTATTAGAAAACGACTTATTAGAAAATAATCATGGGATGTTTTAATGAACTGTATGTTCAGCTGTACTGAAGCCTTTTGTCATGCTCTTGGCAAGTTGTCTTGTTAGTCTGTCCATCTGCTTACCCGTCTCTGCGAGTAACCACCCTGCTGTCTTCCATCTCCGTCTCACACCCAACCACCATTTCATGTGGCATCATGGTGGTTTGAGGACAGCCGACCAAAGAAGAAGAAGAAGAAGAAGAAGAGGAAGAAAAAAAAAAGCATCCTAATCTAGGGCAGAAGCTGCATTCCATTAGCTAGGCCTGCCAACCCTTATCCATTGATCTGTTCGGATTTGGGAGACTTTCTAACTTTATGCGTTGAGGAGTTGCGAGGAGCGGGACTAGCGCCTCACTGATCTGACAGATAAAAACAAAGATGAAAGAGCTGCATTTAGGCATGGAACCGGGACAATAAGCAGAACTGCACGGAGGGGGATCGAGCTGGAGATAAAGGGATGAAAAAGGAGGATGTGGAGCAATGGGAGAGAGGCATAAGTTTTACCCTCCAATGCTGGTGAAGGTCAGGAGGTTTAATGTAAGTAATAGGAAAGAAAAAAAAAAAGATTCAGGATTGATGTGTTTTATGTTGGGGATTTAAAACGTACCACTGAACTATATATGTCTGGAATACTTTAAAAAGCAATAAGTAATGTTCTGAAATAAATCTATGTTAAGAGTTATGTAAAAAGCCTAAAAATAAATCCCAATTTTATTGCAGTTGATTAATTTGACCCTGAAAAGTGTAGAAAAATGCAATCTTTTAATTTGTGAGCGTTTAGTCCCGGTAGATCTCAGAAACTCAACGTTTACATTTGTAATGGTAGGATAGAAGTTACTCTTTTCTTCCGATTTTTTTTTTCTCTACTCTGATACTATTCTCCTCAGTGTTGTAAGAATAGGGTCCCTATTCAACCTGGTTGCCAGAGTCTAAAGAAACCTACAAAACATGGCTATCTTTGTCAGCACTCATTCATGCCCAAGGGAAACCGTCATGGATTACTAATCATTGTTACTTGAAGCTTGGATAATCTCAAAAATATCTAAATAAAGTCTAAATAAAAGTGTATTTATACTTATTGTAAAATGATAGTACCAAAGAGGTACCAAAAATGTTCGACTGTAAAACCAATTATTTCTCAACATGCAATTTTTTTTTTTTTTTTACTGAATCTGTACTAAAATTAAAGGTTAGATTTTTCGTTCTTTTTTTTTCGTTCAGTGTCGGAGTATGCTAGTGCCGTAAATGGATTAAGTTATTTGAGCGTTTTATTTATATATATATATATATATATATATATATATATATATATATATATATATATATATACTGCTTTGTTTGGCATGCCAACCAATTTGTCTGTCTCTGTATGTTGTACATTTTATTTTGCTTAAATTAAGAGATATTGCTTTAAGATTACTTAAAGCTTTTTTTAATTAATCTTAGCCTAAAGGTAAGCTTACGCCTGTCAGGGAAGTGGACCTGAAAACACATATTTATCCAAACAGATCCTTAATTAAAAATTGTTGCTGCACTCCTCTTGGCTGAGGGGCCATTCTGAGCCCCCCTCAGCCCTCACTGACAGCCATTCAGAGCAGAAAATCTGTGGACTGCATCGCTCTACTAGCAGGCTAATCTCTGCCTCTCACACCCTGTTTCTGAATTAACTGCCCTTATTATCACATCCTCCCAGAAACTCTCCCTCACTTCTTTTTTTTCCCCCTCATCTTCCCTCACTCACTCCTGCTTTTCTTCCTCCTCCACAATCCTTTCTCTTCCTCGCTTCCTTTTCCAGCACCAAATAAGTAGGGCGATGGGAGAAAGAGAGACAGAAAACTGTTTTTTTTTTTTTTTCCTGCTCCTTCGCCTGAAGTTGAGAAAATTCTAAATAGCAGCATAAGTGGCCACAGGCGAGAAAACAAATTTTCGTGTCAGCCAAATGAGAATTGCGTTTCTGCCGTGGTGGAGGGGGCTCATTACATAAGCAAAACATGAGAGCGTGCCATATTGGAGACGGAAGCTGTCACAGAGGTTGTTTAAAATGTATCCAATACTGCATCTGTACAACCCTTCTACAGTATATTCTGTCAATCCATATCATCTGTATAAGTACAGCCACCCAGACACTGAGTTCTTCAGCAGTCTAAACATCAATTTTATTACCATAGTCTACAAAAAGCAGTTGTTACTTATTTGTTTGTCTGATTAGCACAAACCTGTGGGAAAAAATTTGATCCACACCATATTGAAACTATTTTTACTCTGGATAATAATCAGTCTGTGATCATGGTAAAGACAGTATATCCACTGTAATTTCTGAAGTTTACATATAAGTATATTAAAATAATCTTGTCTTTCCCAGGTTCTACAATTATTTAAATCTGAACTCAAATGTAGAAAGCACATGACAAAAGACAAGACAATCTGTTCACCTCTGATTTTAGACTCTGATTTTCAGAGATGGCAAATTCTTCTGATCATTAAAACTGTGAGAAACAAGGGACTTCTCTTTTTTCGCTGTTGTCATATTGTCTAATGTTGTGAAATATATGGGCACATTTAATAATGTGTTTAAAGTGGGTTAAAACATGAAGAAACAAAGCCCAGTTAGAGAAACATAAAGTGCTGACACAACGTGAGGTGTGTGTGTCGCTTTTTATGCACCCCAATCTTAATTGTTGTAGGAACACCTCTGACTATCCATCCATTTTCCTACACGCTTATCCCTGCTCCCTGGGGTCACAAGGGGTGCTGGTGCCTATCTCCAGCAGTCACTGGGCGAGAGGCGGGGTACACCCTGGACAGGTCGCCAGTCTATCACAGGGCAACACAGAGACAAACAGGATAAACAACCATTCATGCACACACTTACACATAAGTCTTTTTTTTTGGACTGTGGGAGGAAGCTGTAGTGCCTGTAGAGAACCCACGCATGCACAGGGAGAACATGCAAACTCCATGCAGAAAGACCCAGGGTCGGACTCGAACCCAGGACCTTCTTGCTTCAAGGCAACTGCCACCTTTGCGCCACTGTGCAGCCCCACACCTCTGACTAAAAGGTCAATAATAATTATTGTTATTATAAAGCCTTTATTTTTACAGGAACGTTCCAATCATTAAAATAAAACACAATTTGCTCTCTACAAAACATACAATGAATACTTATAATGAAATAGTCCTTACATAACCAAGTAATGCCCTCAAATGGTGATGTAATTACGCGGCCTTAAGCATTTGGTATGATGAGGTGAGTGAACCTTCATCAGTGCGCAGAGTGTCTGCTTAGCGCACTTTAGCATGAGATTTGCTTCATATATTATTTAAAGTGTAAGTTTCTCCAAATTACGTCACAAAAACATTTGAACCAATAGCAATACTGATTCAATGTCCAATGCAATACACCTATTGAACCTCAGGGGGGCACCACACTGACGGTTTTAGACACAAGAGCAGGAGTTCAACAAACTTGAAGTAAACTGTCACAATAATCATCAGGACATGTAGACGGCACTATAACCAAGTTAACAGTTTGCAAGCAAAAGAAAGTTGATTTGCAGCTGAGTTACCCTTTCATCATCTCTGTGAGGTTTGACTATGATTCATGTAAATTTTGGCGGTGCCTGTGTCTCTGACTTAGGATGCTCACACTGCATTATGTTTAGACATAAAAAAATGTGGCTGCTTGACTAATATTATGTTGTATCGCATGGAGAGAAGGGCAATAATAAGAATGTTGTTTACTTAAAGTTGTGCATGCCATCAAAACACGAGGCAGATATGCAGCAGTCCGTCACATGCCAAGGGAAGCGTAGCCGTAGAGGAGAAAGCCCTCTAACAAGGGCTAGTTCTAAAAAAAAAATTTTCCAAAATTACCAGGTTTTCTGCAAAAGAAATGTAGTTACATCCTGTATGTTGAGCATGCACTTTTATTATGGCTGCCTTAAAGCGTGAGTACTGTGGCTGGACACAGCTCCCCAACACTGAGTGAAACATTCCGGGAGTCGAACATGCTCTGGGACCGTTAACACACTCTGTCTCTCGCCGACCGCACGGCAATCCGTTTGATAGCCAACACTTTAGCAAGACGGATCGCTCCGTTGGCAAGCCGGCAGTTATGTGTCCGGGAGACAGATGGACGGACACGGGATCTCGGGCAACACTCGCGCCAGTGGGACGCAGATAAAACTGAATCAAATGGCAACAGAAGAGAAACGCTCGAGACGAAGACCTCAAACGCTTTCATTATAGGCTGTCAGACGCCACCATGAGATAGAGACCGCTCTCAAGACGTTGGGTCAGGACTCCAATCTCCTGGCATGAGTGGCTGTGGAGGAAAAACAATTCACCGTTGACATGTAGGCGATGGAACGAAGTCCAGCTGCCCTGAAGCTCATAAACAGAGACGTACAGGTTGAATGAAATGTACACTCCACCGGTCTGTTCGCGTGTGACTGAAGATCCTCACTTAATTCCATCATGGAGGAGCCTTGCCGCATTCAATGGGGGAACTTACCCAATCCTCCTCAGCACATCAAACATGTTCCACACAATTCAAATAAATGTAGGGGGGGGTTTTATTTCGTCTGAGCGTCACTGCGAGATGAACGTCACTGCTTTTCCTCCCAGGACGCGAGGGCCTCTCTTTCATCTCCGAACTAATGATGTCCCCCCCCACCCCCACCCGCACCCCCTCCTCCGTTCACCGAGGCCCGTTTAATGAGATGTAGGGGGAGCCGCAAGAAGGAGGGGGAGACACGTTGACCTGGCCTTTATTGAGAATAATGGAGCCAAAATGGCTCCCATCAGCTCCAATATTTCCCAGGTGGCTGTTCATTTATCATTGGCCCCGCACTTCCTGAGAGAATCCTAATACAGACGGAGGAAAAAAACATTCAGGTTGCCGTTAATGACCGCTCAGCTGAAGCTGGAATATCTCAGCAGGAAAAGTGACATAAAAAGAACCCTTTTAATATAAGCCTGAAGGATCTGTGCCTGTCTTAGAAGAGCATTTCCAGGATGCCGATAGGACGCTCCTGGCCCACAGAGAGTGTATACACACCAGGCTGATATAGGGAACAGAGGTGGCTCAGCGGTGCAAAGGAGAATAGTTTGTGGAGTTTAGAGACGCAGGTATGCAAAGCTTTTTGTTTTATTCCACTTATGTCTCTATGTATTCCAGGATGCCTTTCTTTACTGTACGCTGGCTTAACGCAGTCAGAGGGATCCAAAACACATCAGTCACTCTGACAGCTCGGCTCCTGCTGGAAAGGACGAAAATAAATAAATCTTAACACACAAAATGCACAATAAGAGCTGTTTTGTTTACAGCTAACCAGCATTTTACAGTGCTACTGAAATATTTACCAGACAGACAGCCCTGAAAGGAACTGTTTTGTCGGCGAAGGCTTAAGGCAGGAACGAAATTCAGCAAATATTTTCTGCGCTCTCCTGAAGGAGTTTAGATCGCCAGTATTCTCCTCAGTTTCCTCCTTCCCCTTGTCCTTGTTCCTCGGTGCGGCTGTTCTCGGTGTGTTTTGAAGCGTCTGCTGTCCAGGAAGAGTCACCCTGCATCGTACAAAGGGGCCGTATGAACCTGGAAACCGCAAATGGTGTTAGCTTTGGGCAGGGACTGCCTCGGGTTTGTCTGGAAGGCAATATGAGGAAAAGGAAGGAGCCGCTCCCTCGCAGGGATCCAAGGTTGCTTTGGCCCCAGTGAGAGGTGGCGAGCTGTGATCCCAATTCTGCCTCTAATGAATTGTTCCAGCCCTCCAGCTTCCCCTGTCAGAGCAACTGCTCAACATTAACCTGTTGCTTTTCCACTTAATGCTGCTGCTGCTGCTGCGACAGACCTTCACAGAACTGGAAAAAAACATGTTCACCACTGTGCTAAAAACAGATTTTTTTTCCCCTAGGAACCATTATACTGAGCTGTAGTGGGGAGAAAATTAGCTGTTAAAGATGTTTGAAAAAAAAATAAAGATACAGTAGGACTTGGCACGAGCCCACAATGCCGGTACCAGCACCTCCTTTACTGATTATGGTATTACCATGCTTGATTTGCCTGTAAAACAGCCTGACCTTAACTCTTTGAAGAATCTATGGCAGTGCGGACCAGCTGAAGGATGCTAAGGAACCTCAGCGGAGCCACAGAATGAATGTAATCCACACCACATTAATCCAGTAATTCATGCAAACAGAGCTCCGACCAAATACTAACTGTACCAGAACGTGAACACGCTGTTCATTAGGTCCAGTAATCCCTTATATTTTTCATTGGTCTTCTGAGTGATTGCAATCTTGTGAGTGACTTGGGTTTTCATTAGCTGGGAGCCATGGTTAGATCTTGTTTGAATACATAAATCACTCCGTTTCAGCTCTGGGTTGTGACACAACTGTATGAGCTTTACTCTTTGAACTAAAATACTGAAATGAATTAACTTTAGAGTGATATTCTGATTTATTCAGATGCACCAGTATGGAAAGGGTCCCCTTCTAGGTAAATGATTTAATCCTAAAAAAGGAGCATGATGTCATGTGATTCAGCCCAGTTGGAATTACATCTAGGCAGGGATTGTGTTGAAGTTTTAGAAATCTGATCAGTTAAAATCAAACAGTTTTAGCTCCCAATAAAAAGGTTCATTGAGTAATTATATTTAAAACTCTTGAATATACACATGGGAAATCTAAATTTGACAGATATTCTCTGGTGAAATGGTCTATTTGCACATAACGGAAGAACATGGGACCGGGATGAGGTTCCAGGTCTGCATCAGCAGCAAATAAAACCGTTCTGTGATGAACGCGACCTTAGAAACCTTGAAGATAAACCACAAGATTTAGCCAGTTTATAAACAATATGAAGAAATTAGATAAAAGATGATAAAAAAAGCACACTTTTTGTCTTTTCTTTAATATTTGCTACATACTAGTAATGAGCCTTTCCAGGACACTGTTACAGTTTGTTAAATTTACTTCAGTTTGTCAACAGTTCTTTATTTTTATTTTTCAAAAGATGTCAGCATAACCATTTTCTGAATTCCATAAAAAAAGGTTTTAGACTATTTCATGCTTTTTTAATTTAAGAAAAAAGGAGCTTACCTGTACGGCTGGAAGAAAGCAACGTATTCACCACATGTCCTACGGTGGAGATGCTCTCTAGTGGAGGGAGCAGAAGTTGCGTACTTGCACAGGCCCAATAGGGGATTTATTTATTTATTTATTTATGTTTTATCCTTGTTGGAGGGGGATCCGGGAGCACAGACAGTTTTTCAACTCTGGCAGCATCATCAGAGTTTCTGTTGTCTTGTGGTAATGGTTTTTCTTGATGAGGCTGTAAACTCAGGTTCAGCAAACACTATCAAACTTTGAAAACCTTTGCTCTCAGCAGAACCGACGGGCGAGCACGTCCTTCGCTATTATCTCGGAGATGAACCCTGTCTGTTGCTCTGCGCGTCTGCTGTCAAACTTTTTATGTCCGGTGACAAAATCATCACCGGGCTGCGGATGAAGCAAGCTGCATGCTTCCCTCTAAAACGGCCGCGCCTTGCCGGTGTTGACTCGCGTGTTAATGTGGCCTGGCAGTGTTTGCACTGGATCTTAATTTGTCTCGGTACATTTCTCGAATAGGCAGCATAGCTAATGTGCTCAGTCACGATTCTCACCTCTGAGTTCCACACGGAGCTTCTTGACAGCTGTGTTTGCTTTTTTTGCATTTCTCTTTTTGATGAAGTATTGAGATCTCAGCTTGTGGTCAGCATTTCCCCCTCTTTCTTATCAAGCTAGACTAGACGCAGCGTTGGGGATTCGCTGCACCCTTCACCCTAGATAGCGCTGTAGCTTGAAAGAAAGTTTTATGGTTTCAGCGATGTGTTATGACAGCACTGACAGTTGAAAAGCATGTCTAGACTATTTTAATAACACTATTTAAATTGACAAATGTTCCTGCTTATCCTTGAAGCAGATTATCAGGAATACGTGCCTTTCACTTTTGTCTTTTATTCGGGGGAAAAAAGAAAAAAAAATCTGGGCAGTCTCCTGTCACAAATCTATAATTGCCCTAAATTTATCTACATGTATCATCCTATCAGCTCTGACCAGCTTCACTGTCCCAGGTAAAGAAAAGCATCCCCACAGCATGATGCTGCCATCATCATGGTCAAAAAAAAAAGAAAAGAAAACGTGGAAAATATCTTATCCCTTTGTATTGGTCTCTCTCTTAAAGTACTAATAAAATACACTGATGTTTCTAGTTGTAACAAAACAAAATGGGGACAGGTGCAAGGGTGTGAATTTTTTTAAAGCTCACTTTATCGTGCAGAGAAATGCAACTGGAGTATTTCAATCCATTTCAGGTTATTTGTATTACGCCAATTCACGACACGTCGTCTCAAGGCCCTTTACGAAGTGAATTCGACCAAATCATACAGACAGATTTGTTAAAAAGTTTTCTATCAGAGGAAACCCAGCAGGTTGCATCGAGTCACTGACCTGCAGCATTCACTCCTCCTGGATGACCATGGAGCATCAGAGGGCAGTCACTTGCATTGTGTCGTTGACGTTGCAGCACGGAACCAGGGGTACTTTCTATGTGAGAGATAAGTAAAAGGGTAATGGCAGTACAAGCTCCATCTGTGGCTTCATCTAGCAAAGAAACAGCTAAGCAGATAAACTCTGAGACATTTTTCAAGTCTACAGGATAAAATAATTGTAGTAAAAAGCTTAGGCAATAGCTAAGTCTACGACAGTAACACTGAAAGTCTGGGCCAACTGTATCATCTATAAGATATTAGCTTATTTTTCTGCGCTTTTGCCCAGTTGAGACCAAAATGTCTTGATTGTATTTATGACAATACTTTGTGGCCAACCGTTGTTGACTGAAATAATCAACCATGATGATCCACACATTAGGTCCATATGAGCACAAGGGAGAAAGATTATCCGATCTTTACACCATCAGATCTGTGATCTTTCTATGGCCCGCTGCCTTTGCTAGATAGCTGTCTGTTAGAAATGAGAGGTTCTTCAACAAAGAGCTCCGGGTTTGCGTCCAGCAATCATTGATAGCATTTTATATGGGGAATCAGGGCCCTCAGGCTTAGCTTATGCACTCTAATCCTCATGGAGAGATAACGCGAGAGAGCCTTTAATGTGGCGCACACAGAGAGGTATTTCCACACAGCACATCAAATGCCACTGCAAGCACACAACCTGAAGGGCACAAACAGTGCACTGATGCATTAACATCTGCGCTGAAATCTCTGATATGAAGCTGCCATCATATTTGATATTATCTCTGAAGTCCACACACACACACACATTCAGTCATGACGCTTACAGTGTCAGATGGGAGAAATTTTGGTAATCTGGAAACAGGACTTCTATCTAAGGTCTGTCATCAGTCCCTGAACTGGGTATCAATGGATGAAGTGAATTGGCTTCCCGCTGATAAAGATGTTCATCTGTAGTCGAATACATGCATCTCTCTTCTACTGCCAATAAGAGATGCAGCAAGCCGTGTTGTATTTTTTTCTCTCTCTCTCTCGGCGTGCTTCAGTCTAAGCAGGAAATCAGAGCCATCAATCCAGAGTGCGCTAAAGCTGCAGAGTTGCGAGCATGTGGCATGTAAACAACTCTCCCTGTAGCATTTCCAGCCACACCCTGACAGGGGCTGACCTATCAGATCAGTGCTGCAGCGATTAATCTCCATTATGCATTATCTCTCTGATCGGGGGAAAAACTCACCGACACACTTCTTATCCTCCAGCGAGCCCTGTGGTCAACATCCAAAAGGGCTGCATCATGTTGCAGATGCCAAATTGCCAACACAGCCGATTCCGACTAAATGCAATAGCCTCAATGCATGCAATTTTGTATTTGGAAATATGCTATTAGATGAGTGTGAATGATACATTTACACCCAAGGGTTTGAATCTTTATTCAGTGTTTACATTGCAGGGGGGAATTACAGGCACAGAAACTGAAAGATGACAACGTTCAAGAGGGAGACAGAACAAAACGCACAAAGAGAAGCAGAAACAGAGCTACCAGCTGGGTAATTCTTATGCAAATTTTGATCTAGCAATTAGAAACAAAAATGAGAGGAACTGGACCAAAAGAATTTTGAATAAATGGCTTCAGCAACAAAAAAAAAAAGAAAGAAAAGTGATCGTAAGAGGCTCAGGTGATGAAAAACCGACTGGAACGTTTCTGTAAAAGTCATCAAACATATCAAAACCTGTTTTGTTTAGAGTCGACATAAAAAGGGCACACCCTGGTAAAAGTTACATTTTTCTAACAAATCAGTTTCAATTCAATTTTATTCACATAGCTCCAATTCACAACACGTCATCTCAAGGCACTTTTCAAAGTCAAATTTAATCAGATTACACAGATTGGTCAAACAATTTCCCATCTAAGGAAATCCAGCAGATTGCGACAAGTCTTGACAAGCAGCATTCAGTCCTCCTGAAGGAGCGTAGAGCCACAGGGACAGTCGTCTGCACTGTCCATGGCTTTGCAGCAATCCCTCATACTGAGCATGCATGAAGTGACAGTGGAGAGGAAAACTCCCCTTTAACAGGAAAGGAAAAACCTCCAGCAGAACCAGAACCAGTGTGAACGGTCATCTGCCTTGACCGACTGGGGGTTAGAGAAGATCAGAGAGACAAAAAATGATCCAGGAATCCTTTCTATGTGATATGGTAATAGCGGATGATCTGTCTCCCCTGGATGATGTCACAGCTAACAGAACGCCAGACCAGGTGTACCTATTATGAAGAAGAAAAAAAATGACAGAACAAAAAGTTAAAAGCTGAAATAACAACAAACAATGCAAATTGGAAAACTCAAGAGTATTGAGGAAACTTGGCCCTGACTAAATATAAGCTTTGTCTAAAAGGAAAGTTTTAAGCCTAGTCTTAAAAGTAGACAGGGTGTCTGCTTCATGGACTAAAACTGGGAGTTGGTTCCACAGGAGAGGATCCTGATAGCTAAAGGATATGCCTCCCATTCTACCTTTAGAGACTCTAGGAACTACCAGTAGTCCTGCAGTCTAACTGATATTCTTGATTTAATAGGAAGCCAATGAAGGGAAGATAAATAGGAGAAATATGATCCCTCTTGTTAATTTTCATCAGAACTCTTGCTGCAGCATTTTGGATCAGCTAAAGGCTTCGAACTGCATTTTGTGGACTTCCTGATAGTAAAGAATTACAATAGTCCAGCCTTGAAGTAACAAATGCATGGACTAGTTTTTCAGCATCACCCCTGGACAGAATATTTCTTATGTTGGAAATATTCAGGAGGTAAAAATAGGAAAACCCTGGAAACCTGTTTAATATGGGATTTAAATGACATGTCTTGGTCGAAAACAACACCAAGATTTTTAACTTTATTACCAGAGGCCAAGTTAATGCCATCCAGATTACGTTTTTTTTTTCGGACCATAGAACACACCAGATTATAAAGCGCACCGGGAATAAACGTGTTTATATGCGTCTTTGTCCACATTTAAGGAGCACCAGATTATAAGGCGCACTACATATTCTTCCCAAGTGTGCAATATCACTCCGCCCCTTCACGTACACAGCTCTCTCCTGAGAGGGAGAGATATCTGTCTCTGTCAGTAGGACAGAGTAGTTGGACTACCCTGCCCTGTTTCTTTTCCTGACTGGTACCTTTTAGCAATGTAATCCCAAAATGTTTACATTGTGTTGGAAGGTCCTAAAAGATTAACACTGTCCATAGAGTCACATGGGACTAATAAACTGCTGAGTTTGAACATGGTGGTTAATTCTGAAAAATACAACATTATTTTGGGTTTTTATTTAGTTTCCTCCCCAAAACTATCGGGGGTTTTTTTGTACAGGTCATATGTAGCATTAAAAATGGGAAAAGTTCTGAAGTTCTGCAAATCTGCCCTTTTTTTAATCACAAAAACCTGTTGTGTATTGTCTTGGCGATTATTCTAGCTTTAGCAAAGCCAAAGTAAATCATGGGCTGAAGTTGTCCTCTTCTGACAGGTGAAAGGACAAAGATGTTTATTCATGGAGGCGGTCTGATTAAAAAGTGCCTGTAATGAGCGGCGCAGCTTTGCAGTTCGCCTTGGACTCGGTTGGCACTCGTATGAAACGGACGCAGGTGCAGTGAGAATCAGACAGCGAGGCAGACGGGGAGACAACAGAGAAGACAGGGGGACTGCGGGGGGAAAAAATGGAAGAATGCTCATTAGGAGAAATGCGGGCAGAGGCAGATCTGCATTTTACTTCTGCTCTGTAATTAACAAATGGATTAATGGGAAAGAGACATGCACGTCTGCCAATGCCACTGAAATTAACGAGCAGTTGGAAAGTTTCTTGCTCCACGGATGCCTGAGCGGAAGCAGGAGTGCAGGTCATCGCGTTCTACTTATTGGATTCCTGTCTCCATCTCTTGGTTTGTTTCGCTTTCATTTACTTTTGACTTTGTTTGTTGCTCCGGGTTTAAAAATACCCCTTTACTGAAGCTTTGACTTTAACTATCCTCCTTCCCTTCCTACTGGGATGAAAAAAAAAATGTAGTTTTCCTAATTTAAGCACATGCAGGTTTTTCCTATTTGTGATGCCAACTGAACTTTTCATAATCAATCAATGCTTAAACAAACCAAAGTATAGATGTTTGAACATAAGGCATACCATATTTTTCGGACCATAACGCGCAGCAGATTATAAGGCACACCGTGAATTAACGTGTCTATATGTGTCTTTGCATATAAGACGCACCGGTTTATAAGGCGCACCAAACATTCTTCCCAAGTGTGTAATACCACTCCGCCCCTTCACGTACACAGCTCTGTCCTGGGAAGGAGAGCTATCCGTCTCTGTTGGTAGGACAGAGTAGTTGGACTACACTGCCCTGTTTCTAACATATGGCCAAAACAAACGTAACTTTTGTATTGAATTAACTTACTAGGTTCATTGTTGCTAGCGCGTACATACTCAGGCATACTGTGTGTATACTGTGCGTTTGGTGGACTCCGCGCTGACTCTCTGCAGGCGTTTTACCCTTCATAGTCAAATGTACAGTTGCCTACATTTCTTGTGGGAAATTCCTACAATTCCCACACTTCCTGCTAGTGGGATGAAGTGGCGGAACGGATGGTAAAATGAGTGATTAGCTAGCTGAGCACCTAGAGCCGTTTCTTTTCCAGCAGGCTCCCACCTGTCAGTGCAAACAGAGAGGGACTGTGATGCTGTGCATCCTTGCGACCGCCTGCTTTGAGCTGCTCAGTGTATCAAGTTATGTCACATATAAAACAGTTGGATGTAAAGACTTCTTGCCACCGAGAAGTCGCAAAAATTTAGCTGTGAACACACATGTGCCTTTACATGAATACACTTCTAGTTTCAACATTACAGTCAGGCAGTCTTGTAGACAGCTCAGGGGTCCGATCAGGTAGTGACACAGTGTATCATAATGCTCTGAATATCCATTGACTGAAGCGGCTTCATTCAAACCAAAGTAGTACTTACACATTTTAATAGATCTTTGAGCACGGTGTACCACAAAAAATCGGTCAGTAAGCACAACGGTAATCATATATAAGGCACACCGGATTATAAGGTGCAACTTCAATTTTTGAGAAAATGTAAGGATTTTAAGTGTGCCTCATAGTCTGAAAAATACGGTACATTGTGGTCACAATTGTGAAGTTGTATGATTTTTACTTTATCTTGACCTTTCTGATAAGTTGATTCTCTCTTGCTTTAGAACTAACTTTGGATTATATTATCTTAAAATTACTAACAATTGCCTGTAACTATCTGTTTCATTGCCACTGTCATGGCCGAATTTCCCAATTGCGAGATAATACAGGAATATCTTATCTTATTTTTTGTATGGAATCATATTATTATTGAACAGCCAAACCGCTTTTCAGTCAATCAAAAAATCAATCTCAGGACAAATAGCTATATGTGCCCAATTATTGCAAAACTATTAGTGTGCAGAGTTATTATTAAACAAAATGTTGTTGTTTTTTCTCTGTTACAGCATAGAAGCTTTCTAAAAACTATGTTCATCTTTATAGGTCATTGATCTCCTTAGGCCACACCCTCCATTTTTATACCAACACCTCATAGGCTTAAATCAGGAAGGCATTCAAGTATATACAGTTTGCATTTGAAAATAGATATAAAAATTATTCAATTCAATTCAATTAAATTTTATTTATATAGCGCCGAATCATGAAACATGTCATCTCAAGGCACTTTACAAAGTCAAGTTCAATCATATTATACAGATTGGGTCAGATTACACAGATTGGTCAAAAATGTCCTATATAAGGAAACCAGTTGATTGCATCAAAGTCCCGACAAGCAGCATTCACTCCTGGGGAACCGTAGAGCCACAGGAAGAGTAGTCTGCATTGTACATGGCTTTGCTGCAATCCCTCATACTGAGCAAGCATGAAGCGACAGTGGGAAGAAAAACTCCCCATTAACGGGAAGGAAAACCTCCGGCAGAACCGGGCTCAGTATGAACGGTCATCTGCCTCGACCGACTGGGGTTACAGAAGACAGAGCAGAGACACAACAAGAGAGACAAAAAAGCACAGAAGCACACATTGATCTAGTAATCTGTTCTACATTAGATGGAAGTAGCGGGTGAGCCGTCTTCTCTGGATGATGTCACAGTTAACAGAACGCCAGACCAGCAGTATTTTGACCATTATGTGGTCAAAATACTCACCTGTATTATATGTTTAGACACACCATAGTGCCGCTACAGAGAATGAAGGATATCACCATAAACAGCAAGCTTGGTGGTGGAGGGGCAATGTTTAGCAGCTGCAGGACCAGGACACCTCGCAGTAGTGATTTGGACCATATTGGCTCTGTATACTGATGTATTCAAAGTCAAATGTGAGGCCGACTTTGTAAAAATATTATATTTTTTGGTTATTTTGCCACTTAATCTATTTTAAAAAAAAAAACTTCTTTTAATCTTCTGCCGTCTGTAGTTATACAGCTTCAATAAATATTAACTACCAGCAGGCTTAGACTTAGAGCTATTTTAGTTTAAGGAATGGTTATAATCCATCATATTTCATATTCAGCTGATCCAAACAAGAATCAGACTGAAAATAAATAGAAAATAATCTGTATTTCAAAGTCTTCAGAACATTTTTTTATTTTTTTTGCTTTGAGAATTGACTATTTCTATGATTATCTCAAAAGTTGATGGAAGAAAAAGAGACCCATTGTTGTAATGGCTTGATTGTATGAGTATGAAAGGGTCTGTTTACATTTATTTAATATGGAAGGGTGTGAATTGGCAAAGGAGCAAATTTTCCCTGAGTCGACTTAGTGATGCAGCCTAATGATCCCAAACATCATCATAATGTGATAATTTTATCATATGGTCATAATTTTTTGGTCAAAATAACATGCTTAAATCTAATCACATTTTAATCTGCAATTACAAACTCCATTTAAATAATCTTCATTTAAATTTAGATATTCCGTGGATCTGCGATAGACTGGCAACCTGTCCAGGGTGTATGCCGCCTCTTGCCCATTGACAGCTGGAGATGGGCACCAGCACCCCTCAAGACCCCACAAGGGGTAGAGTGTTCGAAAATGGATGGATGGATAATCTGTGGATAACAAATTTGCTGTTTAACTAAAGGAATTTATAGTAATGAACGTAGGAAGAAAACAAGCTTCAATTCCTCCCCCAGAACTGCTAGGGTTAAGAGGTTTCATTTAACCTTTATTCGTTTTTCTTCTCAAAAAATAGTGTCACAGTGTAACGTGTCATGTTGTGTAACTGTGTGCTTGTACTTTGTTTAAGCCTGATTTGCAAAAAATTACTGATGAGTCTCATATGTCTGTAGAGGAATTCTGACCAACTGTTCTTTGCACAATTCGATTCAGTCTAATTTTAGGTTTTTCAAGCAGGAAGCATGATGTCATTGCTCTCAAGTCGACTGAAGTCCAAATTTTGACAAGGCCACATCAAAAACATCCTTTTGTGTGTTTTTTTTTGTTTGTTTGTTTTTTTTTTTTTTTTAGTTTGTTTGTTTTTCTGACCCGGTTGAGAAGTGGACATGGTATGTTTTGGATCATTGCCCTGCTGCTTAAACCAACTGTGCTTGGATTTATGGTAAAAAAAATAAAAATTAAAAAAAAGCTGATGGCTTGACATTCTTCTGGAGGATTCTCAGATAGAGACAATCATTTTTGTTTTCATCAATTACAGCAAGCTGTGCAGTCCCTGAATCAGCAAGGCAGCCCCGGTCCATCACACTGCCACCACTATGTTTAACTGAGCATGATGTTCTCTTTCTTGACTCTATGCTGTTTTAGACGTGACCCATTTTTAAACGTTAAATGGGTTACACACCTATCAGAATGTTATTATTGTCTTGTCAGTCCACATAATGTTTTCCCAAAGATTTGTGGGATCGTCAAGCTGTTTTTTTGGTAAATGTGACACAGGTCTTCATGTTCTTTTTGGTCAGCAGTGGTTTTGGCTTTGACTCTTCTATGGATACGTTGTTTTCAGGGTCTCTTCCTTGTTGTTCTTCCTTGTTGTTATGAACACTTACCTTGCTCCCATACGTAAGAATTATTATATTATTTACAAACCAGCCTTACTGTGATCTTAACTGTGACTCAGTCTGGGAAAGCTAGGTTTAAAACGAATGGGTAGATCTCAGCAGATAAAAATTTAGCTGCAAACGGATTCATTTTTTCTTTTTGTCTTTACCTGCCCACATTCCTCACTAAGACGACGAAAGTAGAGCACATCGCCCTACTTCTTGAGTCCTTACAGTGGCTCCCTGTAGCTCAGAGAATAGACTTTAAAATACTTCTGCTAGTTGGTAAATCACTGAATGGCTTAGCACCAAAACACATTAAAGACCTGTTGTTTCTGTATGAAACCTTCAGACCACTCAGATCTTCTGGTTCTGGTCTACTCTTCATACCCAGAACCAGAGCTAAACATGGAGAAGCAGCATTCAGCTTCTATGCTCCACAGATCTGGAACAAACTTCCAGAAAACTGCAAATCAGCTGAAACAGTTCCTTTAAATCAAGACTAAAAACCCACCTGTTTAGAAATGTTTCTGGCCCTTAATGACAGGAACATTGACCACATTTGATGTGTATTGATGTTTTCACCTGATACAATTTAATGTTTGATACTGGTCTCTCAACCAGTGACTGTTTTGATGTGTTTTTAGGGTTTCATTATGTAAAGCACTTTGAACTGGTTTGCTGCTGATGCTATACAAAGAAACGAGACTTGACTTCCTTTGTGTGGTTGAGGAGGATGGGGTGGTTAGGACTGTGCTGTGCTGTGCCAACAAGCGCTGTGCCAACAAGGGAAAATGTATTTCTCTTATTTAATGTATTATTAAATAAGAGAATTGTCTGGTTTTACTGTGCTGCCCCTTGTGGATTGTTGAGGTAACTGCAGCAAAGATGGCTGAACACCATGTGCAAAGCTTCCTTGCTGGATAAAGAAGTCGAACGCAACCGGTAGTTAATAGCTTTTCAAAATAAGCAATGTTTCCAAATAAAATATCCCATTAACTCAGTTAAAATCAGAACCTTGACGGATTAGTCGAGTCGCTGCGAGCTGCACAGAAAACGAGCCGTATGGGGCCCGTTCTCAACCCCTGGTTTAGTTTGCGGATAGACTACATGAGAACAGTGTTAACAGTAATGCTTATAAGATGCCTGAAATAATAAGCTGCTTCTGTCACTGCTCTGTGACCCCAGCGGTATTCACCCACAGAGCAAAACTAACAGCTTGTTTTTAAGTGCCTGTGCCTTCCTGTCGTATTCCATCACTTTGTGTGTGTGTGAGCAGGCAGCAGGTGGTGTGTGTCATGAGTGGCTGGTGCAGGGTGGGGGACGGGCAAGTGTCTTGTGCGTGAGGCCCCGAGAATGGCTGGCGTGTTGTTGTGAGGTCTGTGTGCGAGATAAGTGATGACGTGGGTTGTCGGAGTTGTCGGATTGAGTCTATTCGCGCTCCTTTTCCCCTGTCTTTATCTCCGGAGAACACACCTATCGAAGTGCACACACTCTCAGGTATATATGTTGTTGATAGTTAGCTCTCCAGGAAGGACAGCCAGCTCTGAGAAGTGTATCAGAGCAGAGCTGATAACTCCGGTGCTCGAAGATGAGTAAATAAACTCAGAAAAAGCATCCCGGTTGCATCTAGTTGTCATCCAGCCAACTGTGTGCTGATTCCTTCTAATCAAATATCTCTACATGGGATGCTTCTCGTTATCTGAACAAAAGATTTGCAATTTTACAGCTCATCCTCATAGGAAAGACCTTTGGTCTGTTCTTCTCTTGCTGTTTCATCACTGATCTTCATAAGCACTTTCACTTGTCACTCATTGTCACTCCAGTGCATTAAAGCTTTGACTGATTACACTGGAAGCCATTGTTCCATGTAGCTAAATATTTTTACCTTTTTATTAGACTTACTGAAATTGAAAGCCGTCTGAACAACAATCCCCATATGACCTTGCAAGCTGTGAAATTGTTGAAAATAAGATATTGATGAAAATGTGATTGAATTAGTCAGAGATGTTAGTAAGTAGGCTGAGCCTTGACACTTTGCGGTGTAAACAGTGACAACGCACAGGTCCAACCAGGACACAATCACATGTTGAACCCCAAAGCACTTATTTTATTTCTGTCTGCATCCTGGATGAAGAAGTTATAGAAAGAGATGCGGGAGATCTGGGAACGTCTCAATTTGAAGTTGGAACACAGCTTTCCTCTTTCTGCAATGCAACTTTGATGAGTGCAGACACTGCAGAAAGTTTGACCCAAATATGAAAAAGTGCAGAGTTTTTAGGGACGGATGCGGCTGACTCAGGATGACTAAATGCGGCCACAGTTCAATAAGGCATGACTCAGATGTATGTTGTATAATGGGCCGTGTATTTGCAAAACAAAATGTGACACAGCAGAGGAAAAAGCAGCAGATGTGACTCAGATTAAGTGTGCCACCTAAGATTGGGACTTGAAAATGCCACAAAACTAAGGCCTTGTACTCACAGAGCCAGGTCTTTATAAAAACAAATATCTCCCCCAAATTGTTTCTAAAATTTAATACCGTACACACAGGACTGTTTTTAGAAACATTTTCATCCACACAAAGCCTTATAAATTCACCACTGACCATTGTTTTAAACATGCCAGATGCATAGGGAGCAGTGTACCACAAAGCTAAAACCTACCTCAGTCTTCTGTGTAGACCTCACATGTTTCTTAGAGAACATAAGGAAACAAACAGCAGACAACCAAACAATCAAGAATAAAGGGCGGCGATAAGTTGTGGAGACATTTTAAGGAGCCTTTTAAACATCTCACAGATCATTCGAAAATAGAAGAAAGGTTATGGCACACTTGTCCACTTGATGATGTCTCCTTAAACATGAAGGCTGGGCAAGGGCATTATTAATCTAATGAGCAGGCAAAAGGGCCGTAGTAAACCTGGAGGAGAGCTGCAGAGAACCGCAGCTCAAGGGGGAGAATCTGTTGCCAGGACAACTATCAGTCGTGCACTCCAGAAATCTGACCTTTATGAAACAGTGGCTAAAAGAAAGCCCTCATTGAACAAAGGCCAAAAGAAATTGTGTTTGCATTCGGGCATGCAAGATGTAAGCGACACAGCAAACACCTCAAAGGATTTCCTCTGGTCAAGATGGCACCAAAATGTATCTTTCTGGCCTACAAGCAAAGCCCTGTACACAACACCTCAGACAACACATCCAAAAAGACTTGATAGCCAGGAGTTTTATTCCCCCAGCTATCCAGGGTTCCAGTCTGTATCTTATGACAACCCATGTTCTTCCTCCTCCACTTTTAAATCTCCCTCCGCACTGGAGGAGTATGAAGTGATGAGGGTGAGATGAGGCTCAGAGGTTGGTTTTAGAATGGAAATGATAGCTATTTCAATAAAAGGAGTTTAATAATGCTCAGCTTTCATGTCTGATCTGCTGATTTTTGCTCCCTCTCTCTCCTTATGTTTTTTGCACTTGTTCCCTCCACCCATCCGCCGCTCCCTGGCTCCAGTCATTCGTTGTGGTGGCAGAGTGATCAGGTCTAGTGTAAGGGAGGCTTTTCTGCCTGATTGTCTGATAAGATGTCTGGATAGGAGTCTAAGGGGGGGAGGAACGGGTGTCTGACTGTGGCGTGAGTAGGCTCTCGTATGCACCACCACGGCTCTCAGAGGGGTAATGAAGGAATCTGGAGCCGCTGGGTTGACCTCCAGTTCATATTTGATGTGCGATGCGTTTATTTATTTAGGTCACCAAGGTTCCCCCATCTCCCTCCCTCAACCCCTTCACCCAGCGCCGCGTGTCCTGGCATTTCTGTTTTATGCATCAGAGATGTGCGCCGACACATATGGGGAGCGAGAGTAAATGGCGACTCATGTTAAATCATCTTGGATTTATGGGGCGGCGGGTTTTGCGGCGGCAAGCGGGAGTGAGGGAAGGGTGCAACACACGTGTGTACCTATAGCACAGTAAGTGGTTCTGCCCCAGCAGCACTAAACAAGGCCAACAGTCTGCAGTTATGGACAGTAAATAGAGCAGAGCACTACCTGTAAATAACCAGCAGCAAAGCCTCATAAATTTGCTCCATACGTGTGCCACTTACACACACACACACAAGCTGTGTTGTACTGTATAGATGGTCGTTTTTAAGTAATCCTTCTCCATATGTTTGCGTGGATTCATCCATATTACACGTGCGCGGCTGCTCCCAGCAGAACCCGGCCTGAGCAGTTAACAGAGGGATCCGAGCTCTCGCCAACCTTTACACTTCCACTTCCCTGCTGTATGCCATCACAGGTCAGGGCGGGCATATTTGAGCACAGCTCGCACTGGTGTCCTTTCCAGTGACCTGGTCAAGGTGGGCTTTCCCACTGGCACGCGACTCTGAAGCTGGACACGAGCCAGGAGTGTAGGCCTGCAATATTGCGGCTCGCTGTTAGAGGATATTTGCAGGGGGGGGGAGGTATGGTGAGGCGAAAATTGTTCGAGTCTGGAGGGTGTCGTGTGTTTGTTACAGCACAGGTAATTAAGCTTTACAGCTCACAAGGTCACAAAAAGATAAAGCAATTTAGAAAGGAAAAAAATAATGCAAAGACAAATTGCTGTTTTTGAGGCCAAAGTTAGATATTAATTGATAGGGTTTAAGGGTTTGTGCTCTTGTGGTAATGACCATGGATATGAATAGACCCTAGAATTAACAGAGAGTGTACTTACTTTTTAGCGTTACTGTGCATTTGCAAATGTGCCAGCAAACACCAAAATGCTGCGTTTTGTTTTTCATGATTGACCAAAAATACATGCATAGATACATTTTCATATTTAGCCATATGCAAATGCTCATGTAAACCTATACAAGACATCAAGATGTATGCGACCATATTCCTTTACTGTTAGAAGTCTAAAATATGTCTTGCATCAGAACACTATTGTTTACAGACATCTGTACACAGACACAAACAGAATCAAAAAGAGCATAATGTGAGATAAGCAGATGATGGCATTCCACCCTGCTTCATTTTCCATGTTGAGTTTCAGGGCTGACTGATGTACAAAAGCATTTCTCAGTTTGACCTTATCAAACTGTGGAACCCTCTGTCTTTGGCCTGATGGTAACAGTCTGTGTTCTGGATTTAGAACATGTTCAAGGTTAGAGGCCATGTTGTTAGCTAATCTCGCCACATTATTTGGGCTGGAAGATTCATAAAGTTTTTTGACTGGGAGGCCTACATCCTTAGAGCAAATTCTCGATCTTTAAGCAACTTTTCTGTCGCTCCTTGACAGCTCTGGTATTCAGGAGAGAAAGCAATACCTCCCCCACAACGTACTTCCCGTTTCGTGTACAAGCTAGCATTAGCGCAGCCAGCTCCTACAAGGATGTTTGAAAAGCAGCAGAGTCATAAATCATAAGTCAGAAGATTTTTTTTTCTTTTTTAAGATGATGACTGTGTTATGTGTAGTTTTTTAATTTGTATAAAATAAAATAAATATTTCCCTTTTAACTCCCACAGAGGGGAAATTGTCTCCGCGTTTAACCCATCCCTTAGGGAGCAGTGAGCTGCCACACTGAGGGGCGCATGGGGAGCCATCTGTGGCCAAGGGTCTTGCTCAGGGACCCAGAGTGACAGATTGAGTTTTGAACCGCCAACCTTTGGGGCCTCTCCAAGAACCAAGCGCCCCGTTCTCCAACCAGTCAGAAAATGGGAGTGGTGTACTCACAGTAAAAGCTCTTCAAGCAATTAATTGTTCACTTCCATTGTATGTTAGCAAGTATGTACACGTGTAAACAAAATACCCTATACTTAAAATTTGTCAGGAAGTCTGTGCTAAACTAGAGCCTGCATCTAGAAAGGCTGTCATCCCATGCTCCTGTCTTGTTCCTATAACCAACAGAATTTTTAGTCTGGCATATTTCTGCTTATATATTCATCCCCACACACTCATATCTACATACATATGTCACCTATTGATATGCTCCTAGTCAGAGGGTTGTTGATTGTGTTGTCAGGAAGCAGCAAAATGATGTTTACACAAAGTTAGTCCTCTCTGTCACTTTTGAGTGTGACCATTAATTCCTCTGCCGATGATGTGTGTGTCTTGGAAACACTTGTACTATGACATGCAGTATATATATGTGCAGTGGGTGTGTTGAGGAGGGAAAGAAAAAGAACAAATTGAAGGCCAGGCTATAAGTGTTCGCTATCACTGTCCTATCATTTTCTTGGCATATGATTCATCATGGCTGACGGCCACTGAACCGGCACGGCGGGGTTGCTATGGAGACGCAGCTAAGGAGGACAGAGCACCTGCGGCTGGAGAGACAGCAGTGTTTATCACCTGCTGGGGATGCAGGGTCGCACCTGGCAAGAGCAGCCGCCCACGCATGTATGAACGTGTGCTCATTCGCAAGGACCTTTATAAGGTCTTATAAAGTAAGCAAGGGTTTGTGTAAGGAGCCGCAACTCATCTGGTATTCTTAAAGGTGACGTTTCCAGGAGCGTTGATGACAATATGAAACCTTTCTCTCCTCCTTCTTAAACTTTGCTGTCAAAAAATTTCCACGCCATTCTTTTGCATGTTCTACCTGAAACCTATCTCTTATAAACCAATCAGATTTTACCTACAAAGCAAATTCACACAGAACTACATGATTGTGAAGCATAATATGATACTTGGTCCTCAAAATCTTTCGTAAATGAGAACCCCAGAATAAAGCATGCACTTTAATCCCTTTCCCCATTTATTTTGATACCTCTAAATACAGCAGTGCAACAAATTGCTTTCTGAAGAGACAATTAGTAACACAGTCTGATGTGTGGGCACTTCTAGGTAAAGTAGTCACAAGACGGGCACATTCAACACCTTGTTGTGGGGCTTATTATTACTATCAATATAAGCCATCAAGAAAGTGTTTATATATATATATAGATATACTTTTTAAATAGTAAAGCAACATGTTCACAATTAGAGATTGTATTGTTCTTCATGTGCCACTTTTTTTAATGATACAAACTGTCACTAGAGCTATAAAAACCTTTACAGCAGCAAGTTTCATTACATTCCATATGTGCCATGTAAACCATAGTGAATGATGAACTCTGAGAAAAGCTCAAAGGGAGTTATTGTCCAGTTTCCAATTGGTAACCTGAAAAATCAATCATTCCAGTACAAGATAACATCTTACTGGAGAGAGTTTGTACAGTTTCCGTTAGCAGAACATGTACCATATAGCTTGGACACATGCTGCAGAAATGGCTAAATTAGCATTAAAATATGACTCTGTTAATACTTTGTAATTATCGAGGTTGTAGTTAGAAGGTATTGTGCATTTGACAACTTGTCTTGTGTAAATTCCAGTGCTCTTGCAGGTAGAATGAAGCAATCAGAGTTATTTGTCTCTGTTAACTTAATCTAAAGCCTGGTTTATGCTTGACACAGCCGCAAGGTTTATTATGTCATTTTGGCTATGATGCCCCCTTCACGCGGCCAAATGTCCTTTGTAAATATTGACATCTTTAGGATTCGGCCCATAAAAATCACAGTGATCAACAACAATTAACAAATTCCTAGAGAAAAATCGCTGTGTTGTCTACTTTTATCTTTAGTGGGTTGTAGTACACTTTGGTGTAAGAGCGCCACGCTGACCTCTGGAGTCTATGAGAATAGTGCTGCTTTGGAGGAAAAGTCGCATGGAGCATAAATACTGCAGACACTGTGTCTGCACGTCTCATCTCTGCATGGAAGGTAGGTGCGTCAAGTATAAACCAGCCTTAAATCAGTATAAATAAAGCTGTTTTGTGAAGGCCTCAGTTATTTAGAGTAAATTGGTGGACAAACGTTACCATGGAGCATGGCAGATGGAGAAAGTTGTGTAGAGGTTTAAAGCAGGGTTAGATTAGAAAACAAAACCCTGGGCTTATACCACACACCCCTGTTAAAACCCTTTTTTAAACGGATAGAGCACAGCACAACTGCACACCTACCAAGCTCCACCTACCATCATTTGTGCGGAGCTATTGCTGTAAAATCCTGAAAGAAAATGTTGTAGAGGCTTGCATAAGACTTAAGGCTGGAAGTTTACCTTCCAGCAGGACAACAACCTTAAACATACAACCCCAGCTACAATAGTGGGTTAGCTCACAGCAAATTCCTGCGTTAGAATGGAGCAGTCAATGTTGCAGAAATGAATCCAACTGAGAATCTGCAGCAAGACTTTAAAGTTGTTGACAGATGCTCCCCCTCTAATATGATTGAGCTTTAGCTATTTGCAATAAAAAATAAAAAAACAGGGGTGGTCAGAACTGCTTCTCCCTAGCCAGGCGTCTGATGTCTGTTGGAAGACATGTTGTTGCCACTCGCAGCTGATTTTCCAGATTAGAATCTGTCAGCCTTGAGCAGAAGCGACCTTTTGCTAGAGTCAGTTTAGAGAAGAACTGCTCACAGCGGTATGTTGTCCCGAACAGAGATAGGAACCTGAGGGCATGTCTCCCTAGGATTTGGAAATTCTTCAGTACTGACATACAGTTTGTAGAAGTCCAGCAAAGGAAGGTCGTTGTATTCGGCTTTGAGCTTATCGTTGCTTTGAAGCTCAATGATTCCATTTTACATTTGAAGATAAGGAAGGTGCACAGTGTTGCCACTTTCCAGCTGATTTTGCCATAGACTTAAAGTACTTCTTGATTCTGAGATCATACAAGTTGCTATATATTAGAAAGTTCATATATTACTATGACCCAAGGAAAATAAATACAAAATTTGACGACAAAGTGGATTTTTAAGGCTTTTTAGCGCAAGGCTCATAAAAGATGACGTCATTCGTTGACAAGCGTTGATCTGTTGACATTGCAACAAGTTACTTTTTGGTTGCAAACTCGCTTTCTCAAACACAAATAGACGGATTAAACATGGCTAAAAGGTGCGTGGCTTATGGTTGGTCAAATACCAACAAGAAAAATGTCTCCTTGCACACATTTCCGAACCCGAAAAGTCCCGGAGGTGAGAAAATCTTTGCTGAATGGAATCGCCAAGTAGCCGGTAACCTCTAAACTTTGTTTCAGACGCAGCGTTGCCTCACAAGTCCTGAGCGGAGTGTTTCTCTTACTCCATCCACGACAGTCCCTGAGCCCAGAGAAGCTCTCTGCGCTCAATCAGAGCCCACCTCATTCTCTGCTGATGTCTCCTTCTCTCCTCCTCACTCATCGCGCAGTGGAGCGGAGAAATCTGGCTGTCTTCACAGCAGCCTGCTGTGAAGCGACACGTTCTCCACACTACCTCTCAGCACGGCGCTGCTATCCCGCAGATCCCTGAGGCGTGGTGGGGATAGACCCGCAGCCCTTTCGGTTCGGAACCCCCATTCCCCCCCGGAGAATATGAGCGCCACGGCGCAACCGATAAATGCGCTTCCGCTCTCAGAGCGCTCACGTCCTGATTATTAAGTAAAATTCCAGGAACACATAATGCTGGGACACTGTGGTTTGTGCTGAATGTACATCTTTTTCTTTTAGGTGCTGTTTTAGCAAATTTCAGCGATCATAAACGATGCCAGGCAATCGAGCTTTGACGAGTTGTTTCCGTGTTTACATCTGAACTGTCAGCCAGAACCGCGAATATATGTCTCGATTCCAATTATACACGAGCAGCCCATTTGGTTTATTCTCCTAAAAGGTTTTTCTCAGACTGACCCGAATCGTAACAGACGCTTGCGCTGTCTTTCGTGTTAAAATCATCACTTTGTGAATCGCCATCTGAACTTATCGTTGTGTACTCCATTGAACTCTATGTAGCGTAGCCTGAGCTCCACCTACGAACTACGTCATCATACCACGTGACCCAAGTCGTGGATTTTTCAGCCTTGCGGTCGCCGAGAGACAATTTTTAGTCCTTAAAAAACCTTTAACGGCGCAATCACGATCTTAATGCCACATTTTTTGAAAATATGGTCACTGATGCATGTATTTCCGAGTTTGTCGATCTCAGAATCAAGAAGTACTATAAAGGGGACATTTCATGCAAAACCCACATTTTTACCCTTTAAAATAATTTTTGTTGTGTACTTAGAGTCTCTAGGAGGGGAAAACAGTTGAATGTAATCTGTCCAGGCGCTGTGTAGATATCTTTGCATTATGTCTGGGTCATATTGTTCAAACCGTTGAGTTTTCTCTATTCTCTTTTATGTTATGTGAATATTTTATTTAACAGTATTTGCTGCGGTGCTGCTAAACAAGCTCATGGCCCTCCGGCTCACCCAGTTCATGAATCTGACATTTAAATTTTTTTACCGCAATTTTGTAGTCGATGCTTAAGCAACAAGTGGATGAGTGAAAATGTTCGGTTGATGGGTGAATAAACTCATGCAGTTCATTACGCTGTGTCTCAGCATATTCCAAAAAAGGCTGAATGGAGTGAAGTGGAACACTCTGCGACCCGGAGAGGTGCGGTCTTTTTATTTAAAAAGACTGCACCAAAACGATTTACTCTCAGATGTTTCTCATGACAGCAACAAGAGAGGCTGTGGGTGGGGCTGGGCGATAAATCGATTTAATCGATTAATTTGAATTTACAATTTTTTGAGATTTAATTTTTGGAAAATCTGGATTTTATTTAGGAAATGCACTCATTGGGCTTCCATCTAGAGAATAGCATGCGATGCTGAATATCTTTTTAGGAAAATATATTGTCAAAATATTGTAGATGACACTTCTTTTTTTTTTTTTTTTTTTTACCATAACACGAGACACTTTCATTTACTCATTTACTTTTTTTAAGGTAGTTTGAAGTTCCACAAGTGAAATGAAGCCTGCTCTTAGCTCACAGTCTAATACAACTTGCAGCAAGCGATTTTTTTATATTTTCATTGTTTACGATGGCCGGACCGCCATCTTGTTTTACAAGCATGTCTCACAGGTTGTATTTAGCGGTGTGACCTGCATGAAGGCCAGATAACAGAACCACAGATTATCACTGAGCTCCATAACTAGTCCCTGTAATCCCTAGGCATTGTTTGGATTCTTCCGTCAGACAGCTGAATGTGCATTTTTGCACAAATCAGCAATTGTACTCCACAATGCTACACCAGATTTCCATAGTCTGACTCCAGCTCAGTGAGCTGTTTAGTCCTCTGCTTTTGATGAAGTTTACCATGGAAGCAAAAGTTGCCACTACATTGGTCATCTTCAGGGAATAAGCACACAGATTACCTTGAGGCATGATGCAGTGACAACAAGTCTCTCTTGTAAATGAGATCTTGAATCTCAGCGAGGCAACCTGTATGGATAAAGGTGAAATTAAATGAAATAAAAATCTAACCAAATTACCAGGATCGAGAATGAGGCACCTTATTTCATTCTTAATCAGTGCCGTCAATCCATTTTGCACACAGACCGTCGCTGGTGCTCCATCTGTAGCGAGGCCTCTCTGCTTCTTAATCAGCAGTTCATATTTGTTCGTCGCCAGGACAACTTGATGGAACGGGTCTTCCCATGGTTGTTCCATGCATAGCTAGAAAATGGAGCAGCTCCTCCTTTGTGTCAAAGTCTGCTGTGACCCCTCTCACAAAAAGAGCCGGCTCTGCAACATCTGTTGTCTCTTCACAGGCAAGAGAAAAACATTTGGGATCTCATCCGGTGTCTATTAGCATTTTCTCAGTATCTTTTGTCTTATCAATGATCCTGTCTGCAACTTTTCGTCTGGACCAACTGGTGCTTTTAAATGATTTTACTTTGTCATGAGCTAGCAGCCATTCAGCAGCAAAGACTCATTCCTTAACATTAGGCTTCAACCTCTATTAATTCCCTCGCCACAAAACTTGCTCTCATAATGTTGTCTCTGTCGATCTGGGGTCCTAAAAACGCTGATTGCTGCACATTCAAATTCCAACGAAGCGAGGTAAGTTTATCGGTCCAGGGGTGCCCTCTCAGCTCCTCCGGTTTACCGCGCTTACTCCTGTAATACCGATCCAGATTGGACTTTTTCATCACGGCCAGCAACTCCCCACAAACTAAGCACATGGGTTTGTTTTTCACTTCCCTAAAAGCATCACTATCATTTATCCATTTTGTGACATTCAGCTGTCGCTGTGATCAATATCTGTTCACATATCTCATCTCATGGTGATGTATGAACACTCCTGTACTGTTCACTAACATCGATTCTGGTTCAGATACTCTACATGCATTACCGATGCTTTTATAGCAGAAATACCCTTTGTCATTGCTTTTTCTCCACCAACCTTTAATTATTTTATTCATTTACTTGAAATGGCGTAGCGGGCCGGACAAAAGGGCTCCGAGGTTGGTGTATAACCCGTAGGCTGCAGGTTCCCCACTCCTGCTCTAAATGGTAAAGACTTACCAGAAAAGTCTTGCAGCTGTCCATGGTGCTGAATACAAATGCAATCAACACCTTTCTGATTCTATTGAAAAATCATCATTTTTTATAACTGCACACTACATTGAGTTATACTATAATATAACATCCCAATAAAGCACACACTATTGCTGTAATGGGACAAAATAGGAAAAAGTCCCAGGTGTATGAATACTCTTATACGATGGGGCTCTGCATTCTTGATGACTATGCATACTAATGAGCATTTTATAAGGGTCTGGGGGATGCAGTGATTAGTTGGCTTTGGTCCTCATTTTGTTGTCATTAGAAACATGAGTTGGAGGTCATTGAGTCCAGTCTTGCTCACACTCCGTATTACCCTGCTTTTTTTTTTTAAGAAGACATAAAACAAGAGACTTTTCATCTACTTTATTTAGTTCAAGCTGATGTCTTTAAAGATTTATTCCTGCTAAGTAAGCAAAATGCTCTCACAAACCCTGCGGTGACTGCCTCTGTTGCATCATGAACTACTTTACAGATGCCGCAACATCGTTGTCTTTTGAAGCAGTCTCAAACATCTATGCCTTATTGTGTCTACCAGTGCCTTTTATTACCAGCCTACATTCAAACACTTCAGTGGTTAGCCTGTTGTCACATTACGACTCCATTTTCACTCACTGTTCCAGCAGTGGGACTTCAGAGCTACAATATAATTCCTTTCTCACCAGGTGATTCCATCAGTGTACTTTAAACATTTTATCCACATTATGCATGACTGTCACAGCAGTCGCCCAGGTGTTACAGGGGGCCAAAGGTTAAAAGAAAGCAATTTATACATTTAATTATTCATTATCTGTTGCTGGCTGCAGCATAATAATATGACAGTTACATCGTTCAGCTCAGTACTTTGAGGAGATTTTTTTTTTCTGTGGTCTGTTTAGTTTAAAACTCAGTTTATCCACCGCAAACATTCATTTATCCATTAATGTTTTCTCCTCACTTATCTGTGGAATTTATAGGCTTTTAACCGGGACATTTAAGGAGTGCTAATGGGTAAGTGTGCATGGTCAGTTAACTTTGCCTGTGTCTTGCACATCCCAAAATCTCATTGAAGCTGTAATTGCAGCGTTGGGATCACAGAAGTGACTGGGAACAACAGTAATTTGTGCTTTTGTTGTGGCCCAGGTGGATAATGAACTGTAGCATACGGGCTTTGTCGCTTCTCTAATGGCTCATTTCATTTATCATACGCCTTTGTAGATTCTAACAAGCAATCCATTTTGACCTAGAAGCTAGAAAATTTAAACAGTGTCATTATCATCTACAGCGATGATTAATAATCACCGCTTTAGTTTGCATAAAATACTGTTGGATGGTGCGCTGTCTCTATCTTGTCAGCTGCAAAATTAACTTCCCCCTCTGAGCAGAATTTTGGGACTTTCTTTTTACGTATGAAGGGTGTCCTCTCCTCAAGCCAGATATACCAGATCAGACAGGGCATATTAGATCACATTAATAACTTTTCTTTTGATAATACCACTTTGTTAGCACTTATTGAGCACGTTCCTTTTAAATCCATGCACTACCCAAAGATGACATCACATCAACTGCTTTTTGAGGCATTTGGTTAAGAGGGGCTGGGCAATATATTGAGATTTTAAAAATATCGAGATCATTTTTTAAAAGAGACATAAGATGAGACTATATCATTTATATTGAGATGGTCTATGTTACATTATAATTATACTTTTATGTATTCCAGTAGGTTATTTTTCAGCGGTTTCTCATATTTATCTACAGCTGTTTGTTAAAAATAAGTCTGAGAGACATTTGGGATAATGCTTTGATTCAGAGATACCTTTTTAAAATTGTTTTAGAAAAAGAGAAACCTATCAAGATAAATATCGGCATTTAGCCTAGAAATACCAAAATATTATTTTTGATCCATATCACCCAGCCCTAGGGGATTCAATAAATATTTCAGCAGCTTTAAGCTTTCCAGCATTTATAGAAATCACACATATTCTAAGTATGAAAACTATTTGGGATCCTAAAGGTTTGGCATGAATTGAATCTCCATTAGGAATTCAGCAGGCAAATATTCAGCTCGGTCATGCAGAAAGAGGAGTGTTGGACTGGGGACACTGCTCTTAACAATTAACGTGGGAAAATAACTTCAAATGTGTCACAGAGGGCAGCTGGGGAGATGTGGTGACTATAATTCAAAGACAATTCCTGTGAGGTCCACACATCACGAAACACTGCATGTAAAGTGCCCTGTAGGAGTATTCTTACCGTTGTTCTGATGCCGCTAAAGAAAATCTAGTGCAACAAATTTCCAACTGTGTATAATTTAATCCCAGTATAAATCCAGCTGTTCTGTGAAGACCTCAGAGGTTTGTTTGGCAACATTAGTGACCAAACTGCATGTTACAGAGCCCCATTAAACTATTGGAAAATACAGTATGGCAAAGCAAAAAAAAAAAAAGGAACCATCCACCTAAACTGAATAGCCAAGGAGAACATTGTTCAAAATTGCTGGAGGAGTTACCAATCTTTTTTGGGGGCTCAGGAGAACAATGGATTAGAAATATTGTTTAATTCATGAATGGGACTTGGCAAAAGTATGGAAGGATGTGCTCTCATCATATAAGACCTCTATTTAACTTCCCGGCCTGCTTGCAAAATGGTGTTACAAAACGAACATCATTTCTTAGTTAAACATGTTATTGCAGTAGCATGATGTGGGAACACTGTTTTTCATCTTGTGTGATAGAAGTAACTAGATCTAGGAAAACCTGTTAGAGGCACAAAGGCTGTAGCCGTACAGAATAGCCCTGCTTTTCTGCAAAAAAGAACGATCAACATTTTTTTATATTGATGTACAAAGTTGGTAGAGATTAACCTTAAAAAAGATGGTGCTTCAATGTGTGTACAATGAACAGGGGGTTGAATACAAATGCAGGTGACCGCTCAGATTTTTATAAACTTTGTTTCCACTGCACAGTCATGTAATACTTTCTGTTAATCTACGTAAAATCCAAAGTTTTTTGTACAAACTACCATCCCGGCAGCTTAAAGTTGAGTGTGTTGTCCTTTTTCATGTTTCTCTAACAGTAATACGGGATCTTAATGCCTGAGAGAAAAGTCACAGTAAACAGAGCTGTTTTTTTTTTTTTAATCGAGGAAGAAACACCTTCTAATGAAGTGTAGCAACACCTAAAGCTCCAACATCAACATTTATTCAGTGCCCGTGCTGAAAATATTGCTTCAGACTGCAAGAATTCAAGACAGTTTCTTCAATCTGGATCAAAGAAAATTGGTCTTTATTACCTTGATGTAAAGGAAGTGAGACTATTAGGGGAAAAATGTGATTTTTCTTTTCTTACAAATACACAATTTCACTTAATAGCCCTCTTTATTCTCACAGACCCTGGAGTTTTGAATCAGAAATAGATAACTTTAAGCACCACTGTGAACAAATCAGACCATATTTGCTGGAAATCCTATAAAACCATTTCTCAATCAATGGCTAATCTGAATCAAAATATAAAGAAACAACAGATGGGTCGAGACTTTTGCACAATTTGTGACTTTTTCCACAATAAACAACGTGGAAGTTTATAAGTGCTGCCCTTGCAGCACTGCTAACTTGGAAACTATTGGATTGCACAGGTGTGGCTAATAATCCTCACACCCCGATTTAGAAAGACACACAGCGGCCACAGATTATGGTATCAGATCCATCACTCATCCTGTGCTTTGCTTAAAAAAACATGTGGGCGGTGTGGGAGCCTTGATTAGCCGGCGGTGAGCTCCAACGGCAGCGCTGAAAAGACAGGACGGGAATGAAAGGACAACAAGGCAGCCAGGCAGGGACAGAGGTGTTTGCTTCATCCCTGTTTGCTCAGTTTAGCGCAGGGCAAATATTAGCTTGAGCGCTCAGGAGCTGTTCTCCTCTACCAGCTTCTACATCAAACTGTGCCTGCAGAGACCAAAAGGCAAAAAGACAACAAGGGGGACCTGAAGGCAGAGGATGAATGAGTGAGGGACCGTTGGATGGTTATCTAGGTAACGCATGGGGGGACGGAAAAGGTAGTTAGCAGAGACCAAACGTGCGTGAAATGATGGTGAAACGACATGAAGAAAGTAGAAAAGGGCCGTATGTGCAATTGATCAGTCTGGGGTCCAAATCAAAGCAAACCTTAAGAGCGTACTTGGATAGAAGCTCTTTACTGAGAACATGTCTGGCTTTCACACTTAATGGTAAATGCAACGTTGGACTAAAATTCAACATTTAGTGGCACCTATTGCCCTGCTCTTAGTGTCTGAAAGCTTCTGTTTACTGTGCTTAGAGAAGTTCACCTTAAAAGCATGTTTATACCACAAGCGGTACAGAAAGTATGGAGGCTTTCTTTGACTCAGATAAGCCTGGCAAGAAAAGAGATGAAAAGGAGGGGGGAAAACAGATTTAGGCTCGATTTATTTGTTTTGCTTTTTTGTTTGTTTGTTTTTCCTTTTTGGGGCCAAATTTAATCCCACAGGAAAACAGGGCCTTGCTTCAATATTCATATACTTTTTTTTCACATTTTGTCTCTGTACAACAACAAACAGCAGTGTATTTTAGAGGATTCGGCTATTATGTACCAGCAAGCAGCACATAATTGTGAAGTGGAAAGTAAATGATACATGATTTTCTACATCTCATACATTTAAAATCTGAAAAGTGCGGTGCATTTTTGTGCTTAGCCCCCTTAGTCAATATTTTCACCTTCGGCTGCAATTATAGCTGCACAGAAAGAGCCTGAAAGTGAACCTGAACCGTCACCTGTGCCTGAGAGGAAGCTCGTCACCTTGGTAACTATAAAAGAAAAGCTTGTGGCATTTGCTGATTTCAGACATGCAAATTCACATTAAACGCCTGCACCGTATTACCAGCTCGAAGGGATATTGGTCATGTTTCTACGAAACAACGATGTGCACGGCAGAAAGAGTGGAAGAGCAATAGCAAGCCTGAAAGGCAGGAAGACTGGACGGGTGAAAACAAGCACGAGAAAAAACATGTTACTTTGATTCTGACCGAAGGTCACAGTGTTTCCTTTGAATTTCAGCCAGCTGCCTGCCTCGCTGCTCCTGAAACACAGAGAGACAGGCCCCTCCACAACAAGCACAAACACTCATATCAAAACAATATTTCGCAGGCCTCACACGCAGCTTCAGAGTCAGACAGGCAAAATAAAGAAGGAAGTCATAAGAAGGAAGTGTGTACCAACTGACTTCAGCTGTCTGACTGTCTGAGACCTGTCCTTCCTCATATATTGTGTCCACTAATCCAACATCGCCTGATGTTCTAGATGAATACACTGTGATGATATGCCACAACTATCTTTCTCAGAATATGTTGAATATGTTCACTTCCATGATTGATAAGGTTTAGGTGCACAGTTTTTTTCTTGAAGTTTAAACAACTCTGGTCAAAAGCTCATTTCCATCTTTAATTGGTAGATATGCTGTCACTATTGTTACTGCTATTGTGTAATTATTCAAACAAGCAACTTTAATAGAACAAAAACAAGAACTTGGCAAGTCAAGCTTTTGGTGTAATTGGTTTGACCAGATTGGTCTAATTGGACGTTTGGCCATTTAATGCCCAATTCAGACAGGATTGGGTGTTTCTGCAACGTTATTTTGTCGTTAAGACTGTGCGTACGCACAGATCCCACATTTTGGGAAACCATAGATGCAATTTTTTTTAAACTGGGTCCCAGAGTGGAAAAAACTTAAAAACTCCAGTTTTGTGTTTGGGTGTGTGCATGCGAGCCACGTCTTTTCTTAAATGATGGCACTTTACCACCATCTCTCTCTGCAACATGCATGTGTCTCACTCTTACCAATGGAAACAAACATGGCGCCATCCGGTGCTGCATTCATGCTGAGGTGAATATATTGCTGTTGTTATGAGGACTGTCCTCTGACTCTTCCTTTCTAAGAAGTCCGCTGTGCACGCCGTGTCTCCTGCCAAACCGCATAAGTATCACTTTGAACATGCGTGAATGTTTGTAACCGATGGCCCGCCATGGTGCTGTGTTAGCTGCACTTGAGTTATTTGTGCATGCTCAGTGTTTTCTGCATGTGTCTGTGAGTGTGTCACAGCACCTCCTATGGGCCCGGCAAACCTACTACAGCGTTGTCAGTGGTGCTGCGTCCACTAGTGTGGATGCACATTTTTTCTAAATCGGGTAGGAAGATTTATCGGATTCATCTTCGTGTGGACAGGACCCAGGATTTTATTTAGGCTACGTTTGTCATCTTCTTGGCACAGACTAGGTTTTAATGCTTATTCTCCATATTTTGAACAGTATTTTGCTTGGAGCTATTCCAGAAGCTTGATGTTTGGCATTAAGCTTCAGATGCTTTAGATGGTTTGAAATCGTTATTTATTTGGAACACCAAACTCTGACCAAGGTTTATCAATAAAGCTGGTAATTTTAGGTGAGGTCAGGAATTTAGGAGGTAGTCTACCTCCTTTCTTATTGCATCCACTTTTTACAATAGACCAGTACCAGTAGGTGCACAACAGAGTCCCAGCATAGGACTGCCTCTGCCATGCTTGGCAGTTGGTAAAGGGCTGAACGCCTGTTTGACGGTCACTCTGCATTCTTCACCGTAGATACGGACTAAAAACAAATTTCATGAATGTCCTCAAAATAAATGGACTGAATATATTTGGACTATGTTTGTAAGTCAGGAGTGTACCAGGAAATCAACCATTTTGAAAGTGTAATTCTGATTAGAGGAGATGTAAATTATGCTTGTTGGTAGCTACAACACATGGTTTCTTTAGGGCGGTGAACGGTATAGCATTAGAGCAGGCGTCTCAACTACAGAGGCCATCTGTCCTCAATGGAGACGTCTGCCGTTTGATTCCCAATACCGGGACCTTGGCACTCTTCCCTCTCTAATGATTTCTTGTCTGATTATGGTGAAGAAAGGCAACCAGTACTAGAAAAGGTACATTTGGAAACAAAGTATTTTCTCCCTGACTTGCTGTGGGACATTTGTCTAAATGTTTCTGAGAATCTGTGTCCCATTTTGACCCTGTGTGGATTGTGGAAAATCCACAATAAATTCACTAGTGGACCCAATTCTTGTTGTTTTCTTGTATAATCATCCCACCTTGGAAAAATCATTAAAATCCCAGATGACATTCAGGCCCATGATGACTGGATGTATTCTCCTGAAGGGAACTGTATGTATTTCTGTGTTCTTGTTTATTTGAGTTCAGCGATTAAAAAAAAAAAATAGTTCAGTGATACTTACACCTTTTTAAATGTGTTGGCCTTGTTACATCAAGTAAGACAGAAGCGACCATGGCCCAGAATTAACCCATACAATGTCACAAAGGATTATTATTTCACAAAGCCTCGAAACAAAACACAGCTTATGCACAATATTGAAGGACTCCGATATCTCATTTCACAGTTTGCTGACTAGATTTACGCTGCCAGGCAGGAATAATCTACAATCCTATTTTGTTTTGACTTGATGCGCCCCGCCCTGCGTGCCACACAGCATCTGGGAGTCACTTCTTTCTCCCAAATCATTTACACAAACTTGTGGATCAATTAGCTTGTTCTAACACCATGTTAGTGACTCAGGTCAGCACAGCGATGAGAGCTGGTGATGACGGCTCACAGATTAGGAAATGTCAGCGGAAGGGAGAGAAATTCTGAGTTACATCTCAGGGTTTGTTGGGGAACAGATAGAAAACAAAATCACTTTCAAACTCATGTTGTCCGGTAGAAAGCAAAAACATGACCAAACTGACATTTTGAATTAGCTTTCAATTCTTTTGAAAAACTGATAAAATGTCACATCGGCTATCGGCTCTTGCTTTGTTTTTGTTCTCACGATTACATGCAGAATAATGAGGCTTTGTGGCAGATACAGGGATTATTGCCATATCTTGGAGTCACAGGATTAACAGGAGCTGGCAGATCCAAAGGCTAAAGGGAAAAAGGAAAGACAGGAAAAGAAAGCCAAAATGCACAAGAAACTTTAGAGGTGTTGTAAGATTTTTCATCCCATAATAAGTCAGCCAAATTGGCAAACATCTCCAGATGTCTGGGGCCATCCTAGTAAAGCGATGAACTGTGGGTGGATTGCCATTGATTTCCACTGCCACAGTAACAGAGATCCTCTTCTAACTTTTCCTAAAGGAATAAACGCCCACGTAGCTTCGGTGATGTGGCTTCCAGCCCTTCTCTTGCTTTTTCACCATTTCTGCTTCTTACAGACGTTTTCTTGTATCAACACCTCAGCATACCCTCTATCTCATGCATTCATCACCTTCTCTTTCTGTCTTCTTGCTCTCTCCAATCCTCCATCCATCTTTGAAGAACTGAAGAGGCAGTGACATGAAGACATCCTTGCTCTTTGAAATGTTCAGGTTTCATTTACACTTCTTGATAAATTTAAACTCCCATCACACAGCTCTTGACAGCATTCTAGTGGTCTAAATCACAAGCCTATGTTAACACCACGGATACATATTCCCTTAATATCCCAGCTCAGTTTTATTTGTCTTTTGTATGATAAACCGGTTAAATGTAGACCTGTCACACTTGGTACAAGTTTAAGCAACTGTAAAGATCTGAATAAAAAAGTCAGGTTGGACATAGTAACAGATGGTGGTTAAAACGGTTATCAAAATTATCGCATCAAAAGGTTTATGTGAACAACCAAATAAATGTAAGCAATGCACTTCCTCGAGACTCTTATCACCAAGTTCTAAAGATTTTGTAATCTAATGTTATCTCTATGGCTCTGTGTCATTACATTTTATACGTCAGTAATGCATGAAGAAATTAGTTAAACCAAGAGGCAGAAAAATCTCTTATAAGTAGAGTTGCCGATTTTTCAGGAAGTTTCCCAAGTCCCTTTTTGAATAACTGCAATTGCGCAAGACCGTGTTTACCTGCTACCTTCCGCGTATCAGGAGGATCACGTCAAAAAATCTCCCAAATCCATTCTGGTCTTTATACTTTCTACTTGCTTCTTGCGACTCTCAGCCATGTTCAAAGTATACGGTGAGAGCAGCAGAGCTACAACGAACGCCTAAAACCTAAGCTAACCGCTAAGCTAACCGCCAAGCTAACCAGATCATGAACACTAGAAGTGAGCATGCGCAGCCAGCAAGCGGAAACACACAAAAAAACATCCACACACAGTGGTGTTAACGTGAGCATATCAGAGTGATTGGCATGTGGGACCACCGACAGATGAGGTGATACCCCCGGAACTTGAGGGACAGAGGAGAGTGAGGGAAGGACCAAAACAGTGTTTACAACCCGGCCTCTTTCACAGAGATCTACATTTTTAGCCTCCTTTTTTCTGAATACACAATGCATTGACTACTATTAAGATGAAAGGACCATTTCACCCAGTATAACAAAAAGTGTTTCTGATCAGGATTACCAACTATAGCTTTAATACACCCTTTTGTCTCAGTTTCAAACTAAAATCAGTATGCACTAACAAAACCCATAAGAAATGGTCCCATTTAGTCAGACAATGGTATACATGAGACAACAAGAAATGAGCGAAATCTAATGGCAGTATGACCAGAACTTATCAGATTTTGGACTGTTATTTGGATTCGCCTGAAGCTGAACCTTTTATATCGTGTGGTTAAACGGCACATGGGGCATACAGCCAACGGTGGCCAGATGTTGGAACAAATAGATTGGAGAGGAGCCAATGGGTAGATGACACATCGTATCGTGCCATTGGGTTGGAAAGACATCTTTTTTTTTAAATACAGACACGTTAAATGCACTACAGGGCTGTCTTTCCACTTTGATGACATTCTGATTCTGTTGAAACACTTGAGCTAATAAAAACATTGCGGGGGAAATCCAAAGACATCTGTTCTGTTATTTCCACCGTATGATGGTTGGGGTGATAAGGTAGAAGTGACACGATGCATTGAGCTCTGGGTTTATTACTCTGCTTGTCACCAATGTAGCTGAAAACCAACGGCTAGACTCGCTCCGTGTCTGCAGCAGGCTCAGACATGATAACAACAGAGTTGGGGTGCTCTAACAACTCCGTTTTAATGGTTAACACATGAGGATTCAGCTTAAAGTGAGGGAAGAGGCTTGCATATTATCTTTATTAGTTGCCCACAGAGTTAGATGCCTGTGTGTAAGGAGATCTGTGCTTAGATTAAAGTTTGTGTAAGAAACCGCATCGTTGACTCCAAAGTTCTCCAAAACACAGTTAACCCCACTCAGAAATGCTCTCATTTCATTACATTTCTGGAAAACACAGGATACATGCCGGACTTTGTCTTTTCCAGAGTTTGCCTGAGATGCTGGGAAAATCCACAGAGGGACAAACCAATTTCATGCAAACCCAAAACACAATCCCCGTCAAACTCTTCCAAGTTCTGATGATGCTATCTAATGCAAACCTTTTCTTTGGTGACCTTCATCTATTGTTTTAATTGATTGCTGAATGCTCTGGCAACTGTCTGATAACAGCATTATTCCACTCATGACGCCTCCAATTATGCCGTCTGATGCCATTTTAGACACGCTGGCTCCATCAAATCAAATCACCCGCGTCCCTGTCAGAGTTCTGCACGAAAGCCTCCTCTTCTGTGGGCCCAAGTTAGTGCTTAACTTTCTTTTATCGGTTAGCCTTGTTCAAAGAAGAATCATTACACTCAAGATGGAGCCCAGGTTACCGCGGTACTTGCATCCACTCCTATCGGATGTTTTCACCAGGTTTGTTTGTTTTCCCCCACAGATTTCACCTCACTGAACCTCCACTTCATGCTTCTTACTATCGTCTAAATCCCAGCAGTTTAAAAGGAAAAAGTCCCTGTTTGCTCCTGCAGCCTTGGTGCGTAGCAGGCCTCAGTGTAACTTTGCACCAGGACGTTCTCCTCTTTACATCGATGTGCGTGAGTCAGCAGGGAGAGTGTGTGTGTGTGCATGTGGGAGGAGGGGGGCACTACCAAAATCGGTTGGTAGTCCCAGCAGCAGACATCATGGAATCGGCTCAGGATGGTTTGTTTTTCTCATGTCGGAGATTGGAAGCCGACAAAGAGTTTATAATCAGGCTTACAGACGGCGATTTCTTTTCGGCTGATTTACGAGTCTCGCTCGCTGTCTTTCTTTAGCCGAACGGTCGCCTCCCTCCGCAGTAGCAGGGCTCGCCGCCAGCTTGTGTGTGCTCCGGGACAAATAGGCAAGCCCAGCGTGAGTCACACTCTGATGGGAGATTCAGATTCAGACACACACACACACACACGCGCGCGCGCGCGCTTACACACACAGCACATTAGTCTAACTCATTGATTTTTCAATGAGATGTGATTTGCCATTAGAGCAGCCAGTCTTCGTTGTCAGGGTGAGAAAGAACAGATGACCACCGTCGCTGAAAAGATAGGAGGAGTTTGAGGGAGGGGAGAGATAAAGTGCTATTAAGATGGAGAGATGTGTGTGTGTGTGTTGGCAATGGGTGGGGGGGGGGGGGGTTATTCGCTCAAGGTGACTGCCAGAGATCACGGCAAACACATACAAATGAGTTGGCTGAGCAGCAACAGAGAAAGAGGTGTGTGGTGAGTGAAACCATCCGTGTCCTCTCTGATAGGTGACTATTATGGTTTGCCCGTGCTCTGTGGTCAGCCAAATCACGATCACACACGTGTGCAGCTCCGTCTGTGGCAGCACTTCAGGTGACTGATGAGAGAAGTGAAACGGGAGAGCTAAACAACTGCTGGCTGATTCCAGCCCCCCCCCCGGCTCCACCTTTTCCCGCTGGCTGCCACCACCGGACGCTCCAAAGACATTTAGCGAACACAAAGTGGGTGATTTCGCCTGCATAAAGTCTCAAAGTTATGCAACAATCTTTTTTTTATTATTATTATTCCTTATGTAACGTTGCTGTTTCTGTGTGGAAGATTCGCCCAGCTATAATGTTCTCCTTGTAGCAGATGCCACAGCTGATTTCCACTTGCAGGCGTTACGCGTGCATTTTGACAGGCTGATTACCCATAGAGAGGCAGAATTAGCCTCAAAGGGGAGATGCTCAGATATCTTCTGATAGTCTTTCAGGCTCAGTAGCAGGCGCCTGTGGGATAACTTCAAAATAAATCCCCCCCCCCCCCCCCTCCCCTCGATATTCATCCCATTTTACAAATTACGCTTATATTTGAACATTAAGCAAATTAAAAAGCAACGCTTCTGGTGCAAGTCTGTATAAAATATTAAGTTGCTATAACAACGCGGGCGTAACGTCAGACGCACGCGTGCGTCCGCATGGGGGGCGACCGCTTTGGGCTGAGCGTCCCGTTAAAATGTGTTTATCTGGCATGTCTCCGTGCACTCTGCTCCACTGGCTGATTCATAAGCTCATAAATATTGCAGAGAGGCATACTTACACTGGCACGTCAAGTTAGGCTCAAGCAGATCCGGGCTGTGATAGATCATTATTGGGAAATGGGGAAAGAAGCTGATGAGTAGTTTGCATTTCCATCAGCCCATGGGACTGTTAATATGAAGTCTGTCAAAGCGAATTATCGACGTCAGCAGATTCCTGCTCTGGTCAGCTGCTTTTTCTTCATTTTCTCTCTTTTTCTTTTCTTTTTCTTTTTTTTGATAGTTTCTTGAGATGTGTTGACGTAGCAAATTGCTAAACTCTTCCAGCCATTCTCCTTCTACCTCGCTTGTTTTCTCTAAGTTTATCAGATTGAGAGAGGCTGAGCTGTGTGAACCTTTAGGGTTTGCTGGAGAAGGAGCACCGCCTAATTGAGCTGTCTGTTAAAGGAAACAAAGAAACATTCAAAACTACCCTCACAGTCCCTCTCCTTCCATTCCCCCACTCTTAATTGACTAACCATGTATGCCGAGGAGGAAACAAAGAAATCTCGGAGCGTTCAAAAAGAGCTTTGATCTCAAAGCACCTTAAGGCCCCAGAGGACCATCAAGGTTTCCTCTGTCCTTGTATTGCACGGCGTCTCTGTCTGCTCCTCCTCCTCCTCCCTCTGCGCTTCCTTTTTCTGCTCGCAATGATCAGCCAGAGCTCTCGGAGGCTGCCAGATAACCCTGATACACACACATACAGACACACGCCCACTGCAGTCTCTGCCTCATTCTCATTCCCCTCTCGACGGCTGCATTTACCTCGACGCACTCTCGCTTGCTGCAAGGTCATGTGGAAATATTTCAGACAGAAACGCTCTCCGTATTCCGGCGCTGCTCTTTCTCAGCCGCGGAAGCAGAATTCCAGAGCTAATTTAGTTTGTCTTTGAGGAGAAAAAAAAAAGGGGGGGGGGGAAAGGGCGAGTCTGGCGGGAGGACAGCGGGAACTGTGGGAGACCGATGAGTAGATTCTGCTGTCGAAAAAAAAAGAAATTTCCCCAAAACAAAAATTGAAACCTGGAGGAAATTGTTTAAAGGTGCTTTGCTAAAGTGTCTGTACAACGCTTGTACATTTTGTCATCTAACGGCGTGAAAGCACATATTTTTTTTAAGAGGAACAAACTAGCTATCAGATAGAAATCTGGAAAGTGAGGTGGGCCGTTTTATTCAGCCCCCAGAGTCAGTACTTTGTACCACCACATTTTGCTGCAATTATGGCTGCAAGTCTTTTGGGGCATACCTTTACCGGCTTTGCTCATCTAGAGACTCCCATGTTTGCCTATTCTTGTTTGTGAAATAGATCAGCTGGAAAGCGTCCGTAAACATTGCTGTTTTTGAGGCTTGCCACAGATTCTCAGTTGGATTTAAGTCTGGACCCAGACCAGGCTTTTCTAATACACAAATATGCTTTCATCTAAAACATGCTGTTGTAGCTCTCATTGGTCAGGGCTGTTGTTTGACCAAAAAGTTTTGGTTTTGGTCCCATTTGTCCTTCATCCACATGATTGCTGTGTCTCCTTCATGGCCCAGCGCGAATAGCACTTCTTATGGATTTCTTTCTTCTTGCCACTCTTTCACCAGGTGTAGCCTATAACTAAAAGTTCTCCTGTTGAAATTATCTCAACTGAGCTGTGGATCACTGTCGTTCCTCCAGAGTTACCCCAGCAGCTTGTCTGAGTAATGATCCTCTTGCCCACCTTATCAGTTTACTTAGATTGCCATGTCTCTGTAGACTTGCGATTGTGCCATACGGCTCTCATATTTGGATGATGGATTGAGCTTAAAATGAGGCATAAAGCTTCAGATATTGTTCTCTTACCCTACCCGGCTTGAAATGTCTCCATGGTGCTCTCTGTCTACTGATGTTCTCTAACAAACCTCTGAAGCCTATATATATATATATATATATATATATATATATATATATATATATATATATATATATATATATATATATATATATATATATATACCTTATAAAATTGTGTTTTTTACAAAATGTGTAAAGTGCAGATCAAGAAAGATACTTTGGAAAATATTGCGCTTCAGTTTTTCTGTAGTTTTAAGCCACAACGCAAAAATTAAATTGGCCGAAACTGAGTCGCTTCCCAATCTGCAGACTTTTTTTTTTCATCTTCTCGCCACTGTTGATGTCTGAATGTTTCGCTGAAGCTCAGCAGCTCAAAGAGATTCCATCTTCTTCAGATTTAAATTGGATGTAATTGAAACTGTATCAGTGTGCGGTGAAAAGCCCTACCTACACCTCCGACTGACCTGCAGAAAGAAAAGCTAGACGAGCTAACCTCCAGATAAAAGAGGGGAAATGTGAGAGCCTGGCTCCTGACGCTGGCTGACAGCTGCGGCAGATTAAGGACTGCTAAGCAGTAGTTGAGAAGTGGTGGGGTTGAAAGAGCAGCCGGGCCTTATTTTAGGTTACCCTGCGCTCCTTTCATTTCAGTGATGCAGGCTTGACTGCACCCAGTCATTCAAAGAGTGTTTTTTTTCCCTCCTTCTGTGTCTAGAGATATGTTCGCTTAAGGGAAATGGCCATTAAAATGTCATTACTGCATCACTAAAATCTTTTTTTTTTTTTTTTAAGGACAGGTTCCCTGAGGCTTTCCATTGTAATGGGCTCAATACATTCCCTCAGCACGGAGAAGAACCCTAATGTTGCGGAACACAAATGCTAATCTCTGTGTAAATATCGCGAAAATTCACTCTCCTCTCAGCTTTTCAGCCCTAATGGCACATATTCATTCTGCTTTGCTGTGTCAAATTGAATTAATTCTCCAAGCAAAAGCAAGAAAAGGTGTTGTGATTATGGTCCCCCCACCCCACACCCCCGTGTGCGGAGCCTAATGGAGATGATTGTGGTATTTCCATCCAGACAGATTTCACCAACCCTCGTCATTTTCCTCCTTGTGATGCAGTATCTGAAAAATTGCCGTAATCTCAGCAATGATTGAGTCGTCATTCTTCTGTGCTTTTTAAAAATTGCTTCATGATGGTTTAGGATTCTGTATAACGAGTGGGCACAAAGCCTGTGAGGGTTACTACATAACATGAATCAATTCATTAGGCACCTAAGAAGGTGGAAGCACTTTGCCATTTGAGCCTCTTTGCAGGATGAGATCATCTGAGTGGAAGTCCATCAAGCACCACTGAGGGAAGCTCATCTAAGTCCGGTGTTCATGTCCGAGAGCTGGGGTAGTTTCCGTTTCTACTCTAATGTCCGTTCTATATTCTCAGACTGAACTGTGAGCCCTACTTTCTGGGCATGCTCGGTTTATGTAATCGGGACCACTTAGAACTTCGCTTGCATATATGTTTAGCTGATTATACTAATTGTTAACATACTGTACAACCTCTGCACTTATTTACTTAATTAACTAGCTCTTTCCAGTTCAGATACCATTCCAGTATTTTATTGTCTTCCTTAAATCTCCTAATCAGCTATGAATAATGAAACATAGCCGCGAGCAAAAGCCACACATTATCCTCTGAATTTCTCAGCATATGGGTTGCACTGGAATAAATGCAAATAACTAATGGGATAATGGAATCAACAAAGTCGTCGCTGCGAGAGAAGCGAGTGGTGTGCAAATGTGACCCCCGTCTGTGAACGAGCCCGACCTGCGCTGGCAGTCAGGAAGCTATGTGGTTTTAGGCAGAAGCTAACCCAGCAGAGTCTTGGAGTTGCTGGGCTAAACTGCTCCAGAGGAATTACTGGCAGACTGACCGCCGGGTGTCTGCAGTGCTGTTGTCTCGTGTGTTCTGTTTCCCTCCCTCACCCTTTGCTCTGCGGCTTTCTGCCAGCCTGTAAATGACTTTGACCTTTCCTGGGACTAAGGACAGGAACCATGGAGGCTGAGGAGAGAACTGGCGGGAGGAAAGAGTAGAGTAGGCGGTTGACTGTAATAAACTCAAAGCAGTGGGCGGCTGTCAACACTAATAAATGGGAAAGGGAGGAGGGTCGTCCGGAAGATGAATACTAAAGGTGTCTGAGTTCTCAGTAAGTACTGTCTCTTTTTACCAGGATGACGTGGGTGAGCTCTAATGCTCATAGAGACATTAGTCTGCTGAATATTAGGGCAATGTATCTATTGGGTGTGTGCCCATGCAACTAAAAAGCAAAGCTATCCTGTCTATAAATATGAAGAGTTGCTCAGCAACAATAAGCAGAGCCATTCACTCTGTTCTCTATATAGATCTTCGCGATCATGTATCATATGCTGGATTCTGTTTTTATGCAGATGACACACCTGTGTGTGTTAACTCATGGCTCAAACCCTTTGACTGTTCCAGTCTATCCTATGTTCAGTTGAATTTAGCAGAACTTTACTCCATGGTAAAATGTGGCTGTCTAAACTCTCTAAAATTCAACAGTTCCATGGGTGGAAAGGGAAACTTTATACATGTCATATCGAGTCAATTATTTAGCTTTTCTAGAAGTCTTGTTTCTTATTCAAGAAAAACTTGACTTCTGCAACCTCTTTGCCTTTTTTAATCTGTTCTTTATAAAAGCAGCGTACCGTTACCTGTTGAGATTGGATACCGCCTGTCACTGTGGTATGTGTTTTTACGATTGGCTGTGAAATTCACTATCTCTGCTTTCACTTTGGATTGTTTTTAAATATACTGAAATCTCTCCTTTGCATGTTACTTTCTCATCTCTTTGCCCATCTGACAATCCCAACGGATAATTGTGCCCGCAAACCATTTAGGAATTACCAAGGTCCTTTTAGACAGAAGGAAATGCCTGATTATTTTGGGTAAAATCATGGTTAAAATATGAGCAGTGGTTGTAATCCTTGTTGGGAAAATCTTAATGGCGTGATTAAAAAGCGTTGAGATCCTAAAAGTCATCCATGCATGACTTTGTTTATCCAACATCGGGTCATAGAGGTAACAGCTCATGGAGACTTCCTGTTCTCAGCGAGTGTTGTCTGGTGTCTCAGATGATTTCTGGCTTCACTTCTGGGCGTCTTCCCAGTGGCACGTGCTATAGTAACCTTCAAACCAAATTGCATTGAAAAAAAGAATATTACATATATTTTACACAAACTTTCAATTGATTTTGAAGGAGATTTCTATTTGTCCTTTTCTAATTTCTCCGCGTGCGGGGCGCTCCTCTGACCAAGTTCTCTTTGTTCTCCGCTTGCAGGAGCGAGGAAAGGTCGGCGTGATCTTCAACGTGGGAACAGACGACATCACCATCGAGGAGAGCGCGGTGATGGTGAGCGACGGCAAATACCATGTGGTGCGATTCACGCGCAGTGGCGGCAACGCCACACTGCAGGTGGACAACCAGCCCGTCATCGAACGTTTCCCCTCAGGTAGGCCCCAGACCCTTGCTTCTGGGTTGAGTCAAATCACGGTTTCATGGCTAGGTAATTTTGTAGATAAGTTGGAGAACACAGTGGAGAGAGAAACAAGGAGCTTTGTAAAACAGTTCTTACCTTACAAAGGTGGTTTTAATTTGGTTTCTATTTTTTGTGTGACCTTAGAGAACACTTGTTTTATTCAAACTGATTAAGTCAGGATTTGGTCCAAAAGGCAGGAACAACCAAAAAGCCTTCCTGAGGCGAGTAATCTTCCATCTAAGAGCATCAGCTCTGTGCAGTTAGTCTACCATTGTAGCCACTGGCACAGTGGATCCAGGACTGAGCGGAGGTCAGCTGAATACTAATATCTCAGGCGAGAAGCTGAGCGAAATCTTTAAGGAAGAGAGACTTTTCATCCCGTGAAAGTATTAGGTACGAGGATGATGTCTCTAAATCCTGCTTTGGCTTCCCCATATAGAAAAGCTCAACATTATTCCACATATGACATTTAAATGAGAGCAAACACCCTGTGAGTCACTGCTGGCAGTGTGTTAATTCCCCCACCAGTCGTTAAAACATAATCACGCTTTTCTATTTTTGCCTGCCTTTTCAGCCTATTTCTGGTGATTCAGAAGCTCAGAGTAAATTTCTCTCTCCAACGTGCTTCCCCCCCTTCTGCACATGGTTGTTCAAAGGAAAGCGCTTCTTATTTTCGCTCCCAACATGAGTTTGCATATGGTAAACACCAGGGTGTGCTGGACTCTCAGCCTGCATTAATGATGATGTTGGAAGTAAGTGGCCTGAATACAAAATGAGGATTTCCCTCCCCCTCTTTCCCAGCCCTGTCAATATCACCTTTCATCTCCATTATCCAAAAAGTGCTTTCCTTGTAGCGGCGTTATTGGAATACGCGGGGAGCGGGCTGCTTAATGTGGCCGTGATATTTCCTCCTGTTGACATGAAGCATGGAGCAAAACGACTGCGACGTTCGTTGCCACGGCGGCGATCCCAGATTTGGGGGCTCAGTTTTAGCTTTGAGAGAAGCTCATCCATCAGGCCGGCGAGGCCAGACTGAGGGGCATGCATCACAGCCGGAGGAGGAAGCACCTTGTGACAGTTCCCTCTTTTCACTTGTTAATATGATGGAAAAGCAGCCGTTTTCACCACAGCATCTGCTCCAAAGATAGCAAGCTCCTTGTAGGAGAACTGCAGAGTGGGCCTGTAAACACCAACAACTTATTGTCATCATCCAGATCGAAGTTTTGTTTCATCAAGTAACATGAATGCACTGAACATAATGTATTCTTTTTATTCCTTTTCCCTTCCGCCCCCCAAATCCACCCCCCACCCACACACACACACAACCCACACCACCCCTGCCGCTGCTGTCCTCATCAGACACATATTTTCTTTTCCTCCACTGATCCACAACTGAAGGTTGTTATTTTGTTTTTGTTTGTTAGTTTATTTGATGAGTTTCGTGTTTGCCTGGTGGGGGTTGGCGCTTAAATGAAGTTTGAGAAGGTTATGAGATCTACGGGAGGAAAACAGATGAGCTCTGATTAATTTACATGAGCAAGATACACTGGAAATCCTTCTGGGGGAGCCGCTTTAAAACACTCCGGTCTTGACTTTCTGGCTCAGTGGTATCTTGGTGAAAACAGACCGGTTGCAAACTAAAGGAGCAAAGTCTGGGATGTGGCTAAGCTACAACGGGATGGGTAAAAAAAAAAAAAAAAAAGCCTGGAAAAGAGAGTGGAGGGAGGGACTGGGGAGGCGTCGAGGTAGAAACTTTCTTGTTGACAAATGAGGGGCACAAAAAGGGGTGTAATGAGAAAGTCGACTCTCAAGACGAGATGATATGTAACAGGGGGTTCCAGGACACAGTTTTAACACCTCAATTTTGAGGTTTTCACAGATAAAAGTTCAGTCAAGGTTGGACTAATTTTATAACATTCAGAGGGGCCTTTTTTCTCACAATTACAATAGTGGTTTCATAAACATCAACATATGTTTAAAATATTGAATCTGCAGAGAAGAATTATTCAGTTCAGGCTTCATAATTTTTTCTAGATTTTGAAGTAGAGATGACCAAATAATTTAGAACAATTAAAGGCCCCTGGTGTGTGTAAACAATCAAGGGCTTCAGCATTAAGCAACTCTGAAAGTAGCATTATAGATACATGCATACCCCCCTACACCCAGCTCAGGTATAGATTTAAAGTTTCTTAAAAGCCAAAACAGATGCCAGGATGAACAAAGGCCATGAGCCAATATTATGCAAGATTGTACCTGGCATCTTGACATCACTCCTCATTAAAGCTATAGTTGGTAATCCTGTTCAGACACACTTTTTGTTATACTGGATAAAATCGTCTTTCCATCCTGAAAGTAGTCAATACATTATGTATTCAGAAAAAGGAGGTTAAAAAAATCGATCTCTGTGGGAGCTGCAGGTCTGTAAAAACACCGAAGAGCAGGGGTTTGTCAGAGTTTTGGTCCTGCCCTCAACCTCCTCTGTCCCTCAAGTTCTGGAGGTATCGCCTTATCTATTGGTTGTCCAGCATGCCAATCATTCTGACACGCTCACGTAACACCGGTGTGCGTACTCGTTCGTTGTTAGTTTCCACTTGCTGGCTGCACACTTGTAGTGTTTATGTAGCTGGTTAGCTTAGCGGTTAGCTTCTGTGTTAGCTTTTCATTGTAGCTCCACTGCTCTCACCATATACTATGAACATGGCTGAGAGTCGCAAGAAGCAAACCGTGTACAACTTTATGATAAGAAGATGAAAGGCCTCAGTAGAAAGAAATAAGACCAGAGTGGATCTGAGAGATTTTTTTCACACGATCCCACCGAGGAGCAGAAGAGTAGTACTAGGGGAAACTTCCGGAAAAATTGCCAACCCTAGCTTTAATAGCTATGTTTCCATCCAGTTGCCATATGGATTTTGAAGGAAGTTTTAAATGTTGCCAAAAAAGAAGCAAAATAGGACATGCGAAATAGTAATCTTTCCATCATAAGGTTTAATAATCAAGCTACGCAAAGCGTCATTTCGTCAGAAGTTAACATTACGCATGGCTGTAATAAACAGGAACAATGCAAACTAGCATGGACCACACATGGAGAGAGGTTTTCAGGAATGTGTTGCTATAAAGCCAGTTTTAATAGCTCTGTCATGTCAACTAGCATTGGCGGTGTTACTTGCTGTCGGGAGACTTTGAGGAAGAAATGCAATTCTTTGTGCATTATGGGAATATCTGAGCCATTTGAGGCAAATATTCCCTACACCAGAATGTATTCAACAGATGTGTTTCCGTCTCCAATTTAGTGTATTAGCTCTTTTGAAGAAAAGCCAAACACCTCCCACAAGCGAGCGTTAAAACGTTTTTTTATTGCAAAATTGAGGAATTTAATTCGAGTTTTGCCATTTCCATCAATGTTTTCTAATGCAATATTTCAAAATGCATATAAAAAATGTTGATGGAAATACAACTAATATCACTTTCAACAACATTTTCAAATCAGATTTTTCAGCAGGTCTCACTTCAACTCTGGACTTCTTTTTTGTACCACCAGAGCAATAAGTGCAGTGAGCTTAACCTGTGATCCATTTTTGCTTCTGCATAAAAGCACAATAGTTTTTTTTGTTTTTTTTATTATTGACAATAACTACAAGTTTTGTCAAAGTCACAAGTACCTCATCAGAACTAGCAGTAATTCCTGTTTGGACCAGACAAAGCATCTCAAGTCAGTTTCAAATACAAAAATACTTTATTAACACCAAAGGGGAATGCATAAAATAAGCTCTTTATGAGTTCAAACAAACTCATCAGCTAAGCAAGCAGCCTCTGATTTAGGTATCACTGTTTTATTAAAAGATATTGCACTGAAACCGAATTCTTAAATGGTAATACAACCATCAAATAAAATCAAAGGGTTTCGTCAATACATCATTGGACTAGCAATTAAAAATGGAGGAGAAAAGCTTGAATAAATTCTACATTATGCAATTAAGGACAGATATATCATTATTTTCGAAATAATTATTATTTAAAATAGTTATTAATAAAAAACAATGCATTTGTTGCACTTAGAGAATGATGAATTACCTTGAAACGTGACAAACCATGTCTTTTTGATCCACATTTGTAGCTTACAATGAGGATCCAAAGCATACCCACACCAAAAACAAAAAACAAACAGGCTTGACCTGCTATCCCAGTATGTGGCGGTCATTTCAATCCTTTCATCTTTTGTACCTCTGCAATTATAAAGATGGTGTTGTCTACTGCTGGATGTTTCGTACCAACTATGAGTCACTTCATTCCTGCTGACTTGGCAGAACAAGGTCCATGAACCGTATGCATTCCGACACTGAAAGGGAGTGTAACGTGCATCAGTCTTGGGATGTTTTAAATTAAGAGCAAACTTGCAAAACGAGGCTTAAAGGCGCAGTTAGTGAAATTTCTTTTTTTTAGATAGAAAGAACAAAAAAATTGTGAATAACTAAAGGTATGTTTTTAGATGGAATATGGTATGACATCACACACCAGCTCTCTGTGTTGTTCTCCAGTTTCTTCTCTACATAGCCGCTCCGGCCATGGGCGCACGTACGTCCATGTGAACAGCTGCCGTCAGAGCAGCGTCGCGTAGGAGCAGAATGGCAGAGAGCACGTCCAGGGGATCGAATCGTTCTTTTGTTAACAGCATTATAAAGTTATGTGTTACTTACTTCTTCGCTAGACATTTTGAGGTTACAACCAGAGTGGAGGTAGAGAGAGGCATGGCTTGCCAGACATCTTGTTTTGGTCTACAGACAGTGCTCAGCATTCCACTTAGTGGTGAAATTGACCTTATTGCTCCTTTAAAGAATTTTTTTTTTATTATTATTATGATGTTTTGTTTGGAGTCAACAGTAAATGATCAATTTGAATAATTGCTCAGCCCTAATCTACATGAGTTTTCTTGCAATCGTTCCTGTTCCTAAACCTCTGCCTATAGTGTCCGTGCTTCAGAGGCTAGTTTATATGCCTTCGACATTGCAGCTTTAACCTTAGCACAACCCTGACAGTCACTTAAACTCCACATGTAAAAAGCCTCCTGAGCACGACGAAGCAAAACACACTCAAGTGCCACTGCGCCCTCTGAATCAAAGCAGCCTCTCGTGCCAGTAACCTTTTAGAATAAAGTGAAAACGTGTCAAAATTGTTTTCCACTAAACTCAAGCGCTAGGTGTAAACCAAACCAACTATCGGAGGTGTCACAGTGAGACCCCAACTTACAAAAACTCACAGGCAACTTGCCTTCTTTCTTTAGCTTTAACCTCTCACACTGACGAGTCAATCCAAGCGTTTCAGATTCCCGCTTCAATTTTTTTACAAAGCAAGAGCTTTATCCGATTCAGCTTGCTGTCGCAAACTTTCCAATGCCAGCACCTTCTCCTTCTGCAGCAGCATCCGCTACTTTTAACATCTCTTTTTTTTTTCTTTTTTGTTGTTCACAGTTCAAAGACACATCAAAGAGTTACTAAATCCTCAGGCAAATTAGAGGGTGACACCTTAGGCAATGTCACCAGTTCCATTTCAGAAAAAAGCTTCTCTCTTAAGATTACTTCAACATTTTAATTTAACCATTCGTCTGCCACACATATTTCACAATGCTCAGCACTCTCTACCAGATTCTCCCCTGTACACTGCTCCAGAAATTGCCCTGATAGACATTTAATAAAAACCTTCAGCAGTCACGGCTAAGCAGTGGATTGCGTAGGATTATATAGGTAAAGAAATAAAAATGATCAAATGAAGGCCTTGACTAATTGCACAAGCCAAATGTCACCTCTGACGGTAAAATCTCGTTTCTAGGCTGTAGAGGTCAGGGACGGCGGGTGTTAAAGCGCTGACCAGCTGTGGTGTGGCAACACGACTGACACCTGAGACAACGGCTCTGAGCAGAAAACCTCACACCGTCATCCGTGAGAGCACACATCCTACAGGCGAGATGCCACCAGGGAGCCCAGTTTAAGTGATCTAGAAACTTACTTGCACCAAATAGCAAACAGTCAACCGTAGCTTTTAGTGTTCTGACGACCTTTGGGGAAATTAGGCTGAATGCAAGATAAACACAAGTGTGAAAGTAAACCCAACCTATAGAAAAACACAACCAACGTGGTTTACCCCACCTGACATCAGGGCATGGAAACACGCAGTTTTATATTTTAATTTAACAAAGCACTCCACAAACATTACCGATGCATAACTGAAAGTAGTCGAGCACTAACTGGTCTCACATAGATTAAACCACCAAGTTCTTACGGTTTGGCTCAAGGACCACGTGCTAATAACTTAAAACTGAGCTGAGTGTTTGTTATTTTAAAAAGAACCAAGGGGGAAAGGAGAGTCACGGCCCCCGGGATGGGGTGCACCTTCGAAGCTTTTGTGAAGACCCTCTGTGCATTATTCAAATGCTGTCCTAGTCTCTTTGGAACCAGAGTTACCAGAGGCTGCCATGAAAGATACCTTCAACCAGGAGTACATCTTGGTATGGCAGGTTCCAAATTTGTCTAATCCCTTAAAAACAAGGACATGCAGTTTGCTGTTTAATCTTCTCGCCCAGAGGGGCTGTTACAGCCTGTATCAGGCAGTCTCGTTGGGATGCCATGGCATTGTGGCACCGGCCTCGATATTTTGCACATACAGAAAGTTACATGCATGATTTTATTTGTATTTTTTTTTGTCTTGGCTTGAGCAGAATAAATGGTCCCACGGGGTAAGCAGGGCACAAGGCTTACGGAGTTAAAGAGAAACGAGACAAAAGACGACAGTGACTCATTATCATTTTCTTACACACGCTTATGTTAATAGACGGCCTCACTTCCCCCAAAGTCTGTCGGATCCAGGGCCGGTCGCATAGCTTTCCTCAAAAGGCTTTCTTTTTAAGTTCCACATTCGTAAGCAGATGATGTGGAGAGACAAGATGTTGACAGCAAACACGGCCGTCACGGGTCAGGCACGTTCCACGGCGAAGCAACACGTCGTCTGATGTCCCACGAAGTGATGTTTGTTGTCCTGGGGGAGTCTGGGTCTGGTCCGTGTCTGATCCTACGTGTGACGGCGCATGTGTCTGACAGCGCGCATCACATGGCGCATTGGCTTTATATCATGATTCTGTGCCTCGGCGTCGGGCCGTGTACACGCATGCGTGCGCTTGACGGACAGAGAGCAGACGAAAAGTGTCAGAGGGGAGCGCAGGGGCAGCTAATTCCATATGTCAGGTGTCCCCGGTGGCTCCTGCTGCAACGCTTACTGGCGCGCCCTACCTCTCATATTCCCAAAATGGCAGACTGGCTCGATGAAAGCAGCCCCGCGTCACCCTGAGCACAGCTAACCGGCCACAGATAAACAGGCAGATGTCAGCGGTGCTTCTGTGTAACACGATAATGGAGCAATTTCACACACAATTTTCTTTTATTCTCCAAGGACGGCCTTTTCTGATAGATCAAAGAGAGTGATAATTTTCAGTTTCACATTTTTAGACAACATAGCGGCTGAGAAAATGTTCAGTGAGACTGCTTCTGTTTTCTTTCCCCCCTTTTTTTTTTGTTTGTTTCTACACTACATCTACACTAGTTCTGTTGGACTGCTAAAGTTAGCTCACACAGGACGGCTGGGAAGCCACCATGACACACACAGTTATATAAGTGAATACAGAGTGCAGACTAAAGCAAAAAACTCGACTTTATGTGCTCACTTTTAGAGTCACTTTAGAGACACTTATTGGCTCTGACCAGTGATCACCAGATCACAAAATGAAAAAATTATGTTTTAATGGTTTTCCCTCGTTACTGAAATCGGAAAAACTGAGAACTCGTGCTTTTTTAGTCACTACATCAACAAATATCAAGTCTTTGGTTCTGAATTGATGTGTCAGTAAGGATAACCTTGTAATTGGTTTATTTTCTATTAGACTCTTCCTCTGCCAAGGAACCTACCGCTTTTTTATTTTATTTTCTGGCAAGTTTGGCAACATGGAAACAATGTTTAAAGAGTCGTAAAATAAATCCATCCTTTATTGCAGTAGCATGACGTTACAGAGAGAATGTAGAAAGAAAAAAAACTTTAAATTGAATACAAATTTATTCATTGAAGGAAATAAATCCCTTGTTATATGACACTGGTGATTTTTCAACAAAATCACCAGTGTCATAATTATCGTTCCCCAGGCCGTCACTACTTTGTACAACCCCCTTTTTGCTCAAAGGAGAGTATTCTACTAGAACATTTCACGAAGTTTACAAATTCAGGGCCTCTCCAGATTACATCTTTCGCTCATCCTAAAAAAGATCAATCTTTTTTCTAATCTGACCGAAACAGGTAGGGCCTCATAGTGCTCAGCAAACTCAGTGAGATTACGTTAGTAGTAGGTAGACAGAAGAGCTGATAATGTGCAGTTGGTTTGGAGACGAGTTGAGTCACCAAGGGGATTTTATAAAGTCTAAGGTAGTAACATGACTCAGCATAGATATGAAATCTATATGTCTATACATATGACCTGGAAGCTATTTTGCCAGGGGAAATTCTTGTTTACATGCTCCGACTGACTGGAATTTGTTGATGATCCCTAAGCGAACCAACGACTTCAGTGTGTACAGAGTCCTGCTAACCACCGTCTCTGGGACGGCTGACGGCATGAAAAGCCACCGCTACCTGCAGTAAGCGACGGAGAAATCCAAGTTAAAGCTAACTTCCCTGCTGGAGTAAAACCAGACATTTAGAGAGATTATCCAGTGAAAACGCTTTAAGGATGGAGTCAGATGTCCGATGACACTAGTTATCCAGCGCACATCCCACAAGCCACAGCCTGGAGTTAATGATTTTTATTTAACATCCCTTACTATGTTGGTCGCTGTGTGTGGTGGCAAGATAACTAGCCTAGTGGGCAGAGGCTAAAGGAAATGGGTTTCTGTGTCATATTATATTCCACAAAGACAAAAATATATTTGATTAGAAGTTCTTTGAAATGATGATAACAATTTTAACATTTAAACTAAGAAATGTTTCAGCGGCATTTATTTGAAAAGTATTTTTAGGGCTACCAATAATTTTGAGACAGGTTGTTTTATTAAAAACAACAATTTCCTAACATGAGATTTCTTTCCCAATATATAAATGTACTTAAGTTTGAAACTTTCAAAGATTTCCTGTGTGTGATTATGGTAATGTCTTAAAACACAGTGTAAGGCCTTTACACATTTCCGAATAAATGTGAGTCACGTATCTGTAGAGTAAACCCTAAAATTTCTATAACCCTGGTAGTTTTAGATTTCCAATTTCCCTTCAACCAATCTATCAAATGATGTGATGGAAAATCTATCAAACATATAGAACAATGCAAAAGGAGTATCAATTTCTGAAAAAAAAGAATCTGTTTTTCTGTTTTATTTAGGAAATGACATATTAAAATGTATTTCTTATTTCTATTTAATCCAAGGAATGAATAGCATCACAGCAATCAAACCCCCTTTTTTATAATTACTAACCAGCTTTCTGCATGTTTCCACTGCTTTCTTTTGATTATTTATTGATGAGATTTGTAGGCCTCTTTTCCATCACCCTAACCGTTAGCTCCCTCCACAGATCAGACTTGACGTTGGGGCTTTAAAACGTTAATATCACTGCCAGTCTGAAGAAACACGTTGGTATGATTAAAAGATTACTTTAAATCTAAATATGCCAGGGAACGGACTAATGTTTAAATAATTGCTTGTTTTATTGGCTTTAAAAAAAAAAAAAAAAGTGGAAACCAGCCAAAACTTGGTCTGACTCCAACAAAAATTGTATGAAAATGTTCCGATTCATCAGAATTTAGTTTTCTTTACAACCATTTGTGATCTGCTATAACCAATGCCCAAAATCAAATTGCCTTTTGTAGACATTAGAAGAAAAATAAAAAAAATACCTTATTGGCTCAGCGGTGATAAAGCCTTAACCCATTTTTTTCTGCGCTTTCAGACATGACACTGATTAGGTGAAGGTGGTTGAAAAAGGAGGGAGGTCTATGAACTGATATGAATTTAGGAAAAGTGAAACTTATCTGCGCACTGGAGTAACATGGAACCCATCGTATTCCTGCAATCTCTCGATTAGACATCTGTAGTAAATTAAGTTTCCCCCCCCCCCTTTTCTAACAGCTGCTCTTATCAGCATTGTCTGTTGCGGTGTTTTATTGCCGATGCGGCAGGAGAGACGGAGTTTTAATTGAAGCGCACATGATGAACTGCACAGCCCGCGTCCCTTGGTTGCGAAATGTGCCTTTATTGTAGATCTTCAGAGCTACTCCCACCCTGCTCGAGCCAAACAGAGCCCCCCAAACACTCAGAGGGGAGGTCAGCGTTGCTGAGTAAGGGGCCGCCGGCAGCATTAATCCCCCTCTTACAAGGAGTCAGCTGCCCTTTCGAAAGCTTCTCCGGAAACACACCAGCAGAAAAGGGAGAGCTCCAAGGGCGAAAATGTTTCTCAGTGGGCAAGTGCGATGTGTAGTTCAGTATGCTATCTGTTTGCTGCTATTGAACCGCGTGTATAGGTACATATAGAGTGCACAATCAGTGCTCCTACATTTATCTCCTAAGGAGGCAAGGCGGGTTTTTTAGAACCACTTAGCGATAGTATTTCTAAGCTTTCTGAAGTTCTTTCAGCCGGCTTTATTGTAGCGTTGCTGCATTTAACTCGCTAATAAAGGATTTTTTTTTCTTCTTCTTCTCTTAAAACAACTTAGAACCAACCTGTACCTCATACACCGGAAATAAGTATTCAAGAGAATAGATGAACCCCTCTTTTGTCTGCACATAAACGACTTACAGAAAGCCATCTGAAATTATGTCTTTAGGCGCTTTGTTGCAGCCTGTCACAGAAACACATAATTTGTTTCAATCTCTTTCGTTAAACCCATAAAAATGTCAAGGATAATGTGGTTTGACTGTCATAAAAACAGTATTTTACACTAACAAGGTGATTCCTTAAAAATGATTAGCTGTCAGCTTGGCATATCTTGACATGGTTTGCAGTGTTTCGTTAAAGAGAAAAAGTTGGAAAATGGGTAAAAAAAAAAGAAAAAGACAGGAGGAGAAAAGAATCCGGCAGAAAGCGTCAGCCTGAAGAACGCGGCTGAACGGGATGCGTAAGTTTGAGGACGAGAAAATTCGTAGAACTTCTTAGATCCTTCTTCCTTCAGACGATCATCCGCTGTGTGCTGAAGCCTCATCAGTGAAGTCATTGTTTAGAAGAGAAATTTTCGCAAGAAAACTGGACTGACAGTAATGATCATTAGGTGAGGATTTCAAAATGTTCAAGTTCTTCAGGACTGTAGGCATAAAATAGATCAGGAGACATGCCTAACAATAATCTATTGGTTAGACGTGGTGTAGTAGGTTAAGAGCAGCAGGTGCCTTGCTTTAAAGTAGTATTGAACCTTTGTTTCTGAAAACAAAAACAGGAGGATTCTTAATTTTCTTTAAAATGTTGTCATTGATCTACCCTAACCTGCCAAGGTGCTGAGGACACCTTGCTCTTATCGGGCAGTTGCTGCAGACTTGCTGTCTATACGAACATTGCTGAATGTCTCCACCTCCTTACAGCGATCGTTTGGTGTGGTGACTTTTTGACATACGGTGAACTCATTGTCCCACCAAAGTAACAAGTATGAGATCAGTTGAAGGTTGGGACTTTGCACACAATCGTGCATGACCTAGCCATCGGAAACCGACACGGTGGTCACCATGGAGTGGACATGGTCAGTAGCAATAATCAGGGAGGCTTCAGAGCTTAAACTATGCTGAAAAGGTACCAAGCGGCACAAAGTGCACCAAGAAAATATCCCTTACATCATTACACCAACTGGAACAAGGGGTTCATGCTTTTATGTTGTTAAAGACAAATGGTCGTTCAGGACAGATTTTGACTCTACAAGATTGCAGCTGACATTAAAACTTACTGGAACATTTTCCCAGTCCGGCAGATAAAATGTTCAGTTTCCTGTTGTTGATATCCTGCAAAGATAGACTGAGATCAGATGTTAGAACATGTTGTGTGTTCAGAAATGGTATCCTGTATACCAGGGGTCACCAACAGATATGTGGTGCCCTCAACCTGTTAAAAAAAAAACCTCCAGTGAGCTGCATCTACAATGTTTATTTTATCCAGTTGCTCTTCCTTTTTAACCATACTTGTATGTATATAGATTTAAAACGATAAATGCATTAAAAACATGTTTATGTTACATAAGGTTAAGGTGAGCTCTGACTCTTCTAGTTCAAAGTACAGGCAGCCCTTGGTATGACATGGTAGCAGTGAAGTAGCTCTCAGCTTCTAAAAGGTTGGTGACCCCTGCTGTGTACCTTGGTTGTCCCTGTTGGTCGTTTGAGCTTTATCATCTCCAGCCAGTCGGCCTGTGTCCGTCTGACGAGGCGTTTTCATTCACACAGCAGACACTTGCTGCTTATTTTTCGCTTTCTCAAACCATTCTCTGTAAACCTGAGAGAGATGGCTGAGCATGAGAGCAGTTTCTGAAAAACTCAGGCCAGCCCGTCTGGCTCCAACAAAGGCGTCAGATTCAAGGTCAAGCCCCTTTCTTTGACTGCGTTGCTTGGTTTAAACTTCAAGAGGTGATCTTCCCCACATCTGGAGGCCTAAATGCATTGAGTTTCAGCCATCTGATGGAGAACACTACTTTGTAAAGTAGTTATTGCGTATGTGTTCCTGTTAAATTTTCAAAAAGAGATGTCAGGGAAAAAATTTTAATAGAAAAAAGTACTTTGCATCACTCGATTTTCAGCCAGATTTTTTTAAGTTTTAGAAAACATTTTGAAAATTTTTACAGGGTACATCCAGATGTCACCATGGGGGGGAAGATGGAGCGTCTGGGATATTGCCGTTCCCTGTTTTCCCTCTGGAAGGCATTTAAAGGACCGTTAAGCATGAAGGCCGAATATTTAAGACAGGGAACTAGAGAGACGAGATCGGTGGATTCACAGAGGAGGAGAGAGCCTTTGTAGCAGCAGGTCAGCACCAGCTCTTCCAGCTGAGCCGTTTAAGATGTTCTTACATCTCAGATAAATGGTGTAAGAAAAAGGGGTCAACACAGCTCTCTGCTCTGCTCCCTACTTCATCCTTCCTCTTTTTTTTCCCCTCATTACTCATATGCCTCCCCTGTCTGTTCAGCATCCATCTTTGTCTCAGCGAGCTCCATGGCGTCGGAGACGGAAAGCCAAGCGTGAATAAACAGGGGAGATAAAGACACTTTGAGGAGAAGGAGATTGAAGCAGCCAAGAAGATCAGTCTCCCTCTGCCTGTTGGCAAAAGCAACATGAGAGCACTCTAAAAGTAGTCAGAGTGGCTGAAAGCAAAGGAAGAGCGCGCGGATTAGGACAGGAGAGCGGCGCACTCCGCACGAGACGCCGCAGTCAGACAAATGGCTGGAGGCGGAGGGACTTTAGCTGAACGTGGACTAGATTTCACTTCAGTAGCTTGGGCCTCCCAACAAGAAGCAGGGAAGGCAGTCTTGCGTAGCTTTAATGGTTCACCGGGCGGAACATGATGGATCATTGTGTGGGGTGAAGCTCCTGTCAGGGCTGGCAGGAAGCCCCCCTTCACTGCTAGGATTCTGGAGACAAGCAGCCTTTTTTGATTGTTTAGTTTTTTTTTCAGCGTATGGTGCTTTTTAGGACAAAAAGTGATGAGGGAATCGCGCGGTGCTCTGCTGCGGCGGCCTCCGGCAGATTGATATGAGTGCAAGTGATCACCCCAGCACGCGGCAGGGGACATGTATCTGGTTGTAGTGGAAATAAATCAAGGCCCGTGACAAATCTAAGTCTCGAAGAACTTTTTGCTCCAGTATTTTCGGTCGACAGCCACTGTATGGGTTGTATGGAAGCATCTGTGCTGCTGGGATATGGAAATGTGAACTGAGAAACGGCTGACACTTGATGTAATTTCATAGTTTTGGTTTTTCATTATGTTTTGCACCAAAAAGTACAGCCAAAAAAAAAAAAAAAGGGTTAGCAAGAGGGAACCGAAGGCAGCCAGCTTCCTCGCCTGTCACTGGTGACATTGTGTTGGTTCTTATTGGGCCTGTGGTGCTCTGCGACTCCATCTGATTGGATCCCGCACAGTTGGAAGGTATCTCAAATTATTGGCCTGTGGCTATGGGATGATGGAGAGGGAGAGAGAGAGAGAGAGAGAGAGAGAGAGAGAGAGAGAGAGAGAGAGAGAGAGAGAGAGAGAGAGAGATGGAACAGTCAAGAAAGTAATGAAGAGGAGAGAGGGAGGGGGAGAAACAGGGTAGAGAGAGTTAAGTAGTGCAGATCGGCAGAGGAAAAAGATTGCTCTGGGTAATTAGAGAAGTGACAACTTTGATTCCTACAAGTTTTTTCCTCTTCTTTTTTTAAGAGTGGGTGGATGGGGGGGAGGTATCCTTCGGATGGCTCCGGCAGCAGCTCTCGCATTAAATCAATCCTTTGCTGAGATAAAAGGGGGCGAGGGGAAGAAACGAGAGCGAGCCGTTGGACAGATAGCCACTACACAGATAAAAGATGACGTACGGTTAAAATGTAGACAACCATGTGATTAAAATATAGGCAGACACGAGTGCTGGAGACTGGATATAACGTGGTCAACAAATAAGTATGTAAGGTTGGTCCAGTCCGTCTTCTCCCATTTTCTCGTGCATCACAGTCGTAAACTCCAAACTCGGGTCGAAAAACAAGGACAGGCCCGAAAACCTTTTGCAGCCTTACGCAGATCAGATCAATTCTTTGTGTAAACTATGCGAAATGATTTAATGAAATACAAAGCAGGCCGAGACTGAGGTTACAGAGGGAGGTTTCAATCGAAGAGTAGGAGAACATCTCCAGGGCCGTCTCCGTTCTCGTAAATGGATTTCCAACGTGGGTGTCCTGTGCAAGGGCATCTGACTGCCTGCCGAGCTACATGATATGCAGCTAGCCTCCCAGAGCATCACACGGTCAGAAGGCGCCGCGCAAACGTTCACATGTGCGACGGCACGGAGGGCGACAGAGGAGTGGGACAATCATGCGTCTGGTTATCGTCGCACTTCCAGGCTAGCCGCCCCAGACATGCGTTGAACCAGGTAGTCTACACTCCCTGTGTGGCGCTGCGTCTGTTTCCCCCAAGGTGCCAGTCAGTCAGCGTCTACCCACCCCTCCCTCTAGCACAGCAGATGTGACACCTTCCCTCAACTGGTCCCATCGCAGCCGTTATCTGTGAGGAAAAAAAAAGAAAAAAAAAACCTTCTGGCAGCAAACACGAGGCGCCAAACGAAACGCAGACAGGTTACTGGATGGATCGTCCGAGCCACAGGGGGTTTAGAGCTTCAGACAAGCTGGCTGGGCGTGACTCCTATCCTATGGGAGTTAGGCCTATACCTTCTGCTGCGCTTCATTTTCGATCAGCGATATGCTAACAAGCATTACTTTGTATGTTCAGCTATAAGTAAGAGAACAGATGCGACTGATCATTAACAGCATGCATCTGCCTCCACGTGTTTTAACGGGACTCTTTGCGATAGACCAACAGAGAGGTGTTCAGTGTTGTGGAGATGAAGGAAAATGAGGCTTTCCTTCAACATTTTAGGAATAGAAATCTGAGTAGCTTGGCATGCAGTTGGCTGAATAAAAAAAAATTCCGCCTTCCAATTAGGTCTTTTATTGATCTTTAACAAAAAAACTCACGATTGTGCACCACTTTGTGTTGGTCTCCCTGCAAAAGGTCTCTAAAGAAGAAATTAAAGTTTGATGTGATGTGTAAAACTTCAGGTGGCTTGAATAGTTGTGGAAAGCCCTCTAGTAGAGTCCTCCATAATTAGAAAACAGCTTGATCACTGGGCACTGAAAACTAAAATAAGTATATGTTTAAGCATCACATAGATACTTTACTATTTACCAGCCCTGCTCTACTCGGCTCCACCCGCTTTGTGAGTATTTCCATTGCAGTTTCTTTCATACCAGGCTGGCTTTTATCAAAGCTCCTGAAGAGGTAGTACGGCCGAAGAGGAGCAGGGCCACAACGTGACGCGAACAGACTACTGTTCATTGACTGGACAAAGGACGAGGAGAAGCGAGAAGGTTTTCTTAGAGGAAGTTGTGGAAAAAAGTTAAATGTAGGAGCAACAGAGTAGGCCAAACAGAAATAGAAATCTTACTATTTACAACCCATAAACCCAACCTGAGGGAAACAAAAGAAAACAAAAAGGCCACTTCAGCTTTCTATGCGCAGACTGGTGCGTTTACCTTTTTGTATATTGTACTTAAGATGTCTTCGGTGAGAGCGAAGTGGAACTAAAATTGTATGAAGCAACTTCGCAATTAAGCCTGCTTCTGATTGACTTCAAGGTCTATTTGTCTACTTTTATATCAAGCAACGGGAGCAGTTCTGGGAATGGAGCAAGCGTAAATGATTCCAGTGGGTTGGAAGGAGAAGAGTAGGGCCCAGCTGTTTAATCTACCGCCACCCCCTCATCACCCCCCCTCCTCTATTCTGATGCAGAGCAGGCTTCAGCTGGTGGGGAAGTCTTCACCTCTTTGCTCAGAATGACGGGCTTCTCTGTGGCTCCAAACAGATGCGAACGCACCGCAAAGACACACAGAGGAATTCAGAATACCCGACGTTGTGGCAGAGAGAACGCAAAAAACTCTTCATATACTTTTTTTTTTTGCATAGATAAATGAAATGATTATAACGGAAGTCGTTGCTTCTTGATCGGGATGTTACTGCGTGATGCTGTTTGCCAGAGAAAGAACACACACAACGACATGCAGTACGCTCACTTTTTACTCCCAGCAGTTATTGCTTTGTCAGTAATAGATAGCTAGCAAGCACCATTCCGCAACGTACTGTCTTTAATCTCCAAGTAATAAACTTTACAAGGAAAGGAAGACTGTATGGGGAAGATATTGTGAAAGTAAGTGAAACAGGAAGAGGAAAATCAGAGGTTAAGCGTGAGATATATGAGGACCAGTCAAAGAACAAAGAAGAGCCAATTGTTGGACGAAAAAAATTTTACAAAAACAGGGCGGCAGGAATGAGAAACTGTTAAACATGGGCACAGAGAAAAGAGGAGGGAAGAAGACAGGAAATAATGGAGATGAAGGAAAGTGGAAGATGTGTTGGAGAGAATGGGGCATGCAAGTTACTAGCCAGAGAGAGATGGAAATGGATTTTGGCAGGGGGGTGAAAGAAAGGACAGAATGAAGCGTGGATGAAGGATTGTTTGAGAACAAGGGAGGGACAAGCCGGAAAGAAGGAAAAGGAGCCAGAAAGAAGGGTAGAATAAGTGAGTAAGACATGGGAAATGGGTTAGGGAAAGAATGTCCCAATCAAGGAAGAAGGTATCAATTCTTTGCAGGGAGTAGAGCAGAAGAGATGAGGAAAAGGTCATTTCCTGAGTGCAGAGTCTCCGCCCTGCCACTAGAGGGGGATAAAACGGATTGTGCAGACGGCAGGATTAAGTTCCTAGAGGTAACACTCTCAGTGGGGGAGAGCAGATGTAGTTGGGATCTGATGATGACACAAGATGCAGCAGTAGGAGGGGGACATGCACTCACGGAAGAACTGCCTCCCTGTTTTCCTTCTGCTTCATCTCAGCGAGCCCGGCCGCCATGCCACACCCCATCCCGTTTGTCTCCCCACCACTCTCCGCTGTCAGCGGCGTCCGCTCCTCTCCCTCTAATTTAGTGATTGCAGCAGAGTGGCCGTGTCATTACCGAAGCAGCCTTGTGTTAGGGCTGTAATTGCTGCCCTGCTTTTCCACAAAGCACAGCAGATCCTCACTAATCTTAAGTGCAATGTCAAAACATACCTATAATTGCTGCTCTGTGTTTTTTTTTTTCTTCTTGTAATTTAGAACAAATTGTGTTTCAAACAGAATTCTGTTTGTTCTCACAAGTAGACCCAAAACCAAAAACGCAAAGCTGCTTGTAAAGAGAACGGCCACTGTTGAGGATTTTCAGTCAATTAAAAACGAAAGGGCAATTGAGCAAATACTGATTCTGTTCATTTGCAGAGACCCTAACTCGCGCTTTGTTATACAAGAAAGCCTCCTCTATCCTGTCCTCCCCTCATTTTTCTATCCTATTTCGTTTTTTTTTTCTATTAAGTTCTCATTCTCATCATCCTCTCCGATGTTCCCCATCTCACACGATAGAGAATTTACACACAACACGTTCACACGCATGTGCAAATCACATCTGTCGTTGCTGGGGGGGGGTTTTCTCCACTTTCTCTCCCTCTATATGAGCCAGGTTTGCACACGCAGGCAGGCAGGCGTGGGTAGGGAGACTCCTGGGGAGTGGAAGTAGGTACTGCAGAACCGAGAGGCGGTCTATTTTAGATCTCTGCTGCAGCACAGGGCAATGGCGCTGAATCAAAGTACACTCCAGATAGGATGCAGGATGAGTTCTTTAGAGCTGCTGCTGAGATGCTGACACCCCACCACCCCTCTCTCTCTCTCTCTCTCTCTCTCTCTCTCCCTCTCTCTCTCTCTCTTACACAGACACACACACTCTGCAGATAATTTCATCAGCACCACTCCAGCCTCTAATGCCTCAAACCTCAGACTGCTTTCTCACATTTCCCATTAAATGTCCCCACTCCCAGGCTGTAAAGTTAGGTGTGTGTTTTTGTTTTTTTGCAGGGTTTGTCCTATTTTCAAAGAGCACTGTCTAAACATAGCTCCCCGGGTTTTAGCCTATAATCTTCTAAGACTCCGTTTTGACATAGACGATAACTCCTAATTAATCCAGCGCATCAGACATCATCAAACCCCCCAGCCCGGTCACCATCAGCCCCTCATCTCTCCTCATTCCGCCGC